>NC_040030.1:8603108-8903108 GCF_000972845.2 Larimichthys crocea | reverse complement strand
GCAAAAAGGGATTTTCAAAACGTTTAAATATTGCAGACATGCATCTCAACTGTCTATCTCTTATGCATTCATACAAGGTACTGGACTAGGGCAAGACATTCATTCTGTGACCAATTTGTGAAAGCATCTCTATGGAAAAACTGCTTTTTATGGTAATTTAAAGTACAGTGTAAAATAAAATGTGCTTTCAGGCAGTAAGATAATCTTAACATTCATCTGTAATTACCTAAAATTTATCTCCTGTCAAATTCACAAAACCTACTGCCAAATAAAAACTAAACTTTTGAACACAAGCAGCCTATAGAAGACCATAGATCTTCATTGTGCAGTAAGAGCTGCACCATGACTTGTATTCTAATAAAAAGGGCCATAAATTGTTAGCTTTGCAAATCTACTGAACTATATGCAAACACTCTGTAAACAAATAATGTTTTGACAGCTGTGATGGATTTATCATTGTCTGGAGACCATCAACTCCCACATCAAATTCAAGGCAAGTGTCAATATCTCACTAGCCCGCTTCACTTCACAGCACCAAATTAATAACATCAACATATTGTAGCAAGTAAAAAGCTCTGTGGGATATCACGGCTCTGCCCAACTGCACTGCCTCCAAACCCCAAATATAAGGAAAACTGCTGAAAATGCACATTTGTCTAATTGGTGACTTGTGTCATTTATTAGCGTTTAATGTGGTTTTCTTCGTAGATTGGCTGCAGTATAGTGCAAACTCAATGCCCACATGTGTTCTGTCTCTACAAAGCACTCAAAAAGCAGCTGAGATTTCCTTCCTGAGACACAGGCTTCCATTAGCACACTCGCCAGGTAAAGACATCCTATCTTTACAATTAAGCTGGAGCATGAAGGTGAGAGAAAAACCTCTATGGTGTTCACTTCCATTCCTCTCCCTTAGCAGTCCTCTTTTATAACTGCTGCATTCTGCCTTTTAAATCCTCTGCCTGGCATGACCCATACTCCGTCATGGTTGGACAGCAGAGTGAAGCAGTAGATCCACCCATACTTGGTCATTACTATATTACTGAGGCTTTTCCAACTGAATAAACCAGTTCCACCGTGGGGTGTTCACTGATGATGGTATTGCTCCACCAAACTTGCAACGCAGGCATGATTTTTTAAATACACACACACTACAGGTCAGTAGAAGGTTTCTATTTATAGCTATTCATATGAACAGCATTTCCTTAAAAAGTCCCCAAGCATTCATATACATTACAAATCTCAGACTGAACCCTGTTTGTGAGGACCTCAAGCAATATCTAAATACAGGCTAAAATTTCTGCTTGTGCTGCCCCCTGCAGTAGCAGTCTCAGCACTCTTACAGCATCCAAACATATCCATGCATGAATCAGCAGCAGTTCCTCACTCTCTAGACACACACAGGACTAATGAGTACAGTCCTGAGCCTGAAGCTCCTCATTTGGTCTCACCCATTCAGCAGCACCAATTGTATATTCTCATTCTGAAGCTTGCCTTGTGACGAAGAACACCAACACATAAATACTCTGACCGCTTCACACTGCCCCATCTTTTATTCAGGACCTCTTCTCCTGCTGACAAATAAATTTAATAAAACTCTCATTTTAACAAATTACTGCTACTGCTTTCTTTCTCTTTTTTCCCCCACACTTGTGTCTGCACCCTCCCAGCACACTGACTCCTCTGTACTGTAGATCTTGAGCCCTGGGCGCTCCCATCCATTCCGACTGTGTTGTAATTTGGATTGTGTTTCATGGCCCATAGATCACAGTGCTACCATCGCGTTGTGTGTGTTGAAATGAAACATGGCTGATGCAGGTTTTCTGATGTTTTGACTCACATAAGAGCCCACTTTCTCTTACACACACTTTCTCCCTTCATCCATCCAGTGTTTGTTGTGTACATGTGTACATTTTATCAACAGCTCACCTCTCCACCCAGCTTTTGTAGCTGGGAATGTCCTTGGCATAAAGCAGCTTGTTGGAGGGTGAGTCCTTCCCAAGGCGGTGTTCTGAGGTGGAGCAGGAGTCCATGAAGGTCTGGGCCACCACAGACAGACAGGCATCTGTGATGCTGCTCTTATGTATGTCAAACACAAACTGGGGGTTCTTGATCACATTCACCCAGAAACGCAGAGGTAGGCTACAGAGAGATGGAAAGAGAGAACATAGTGTTTTAATGGCAAACTGGTTTTGATTATACAAGTTCAGACTTTTACTTTTTCTTGACAGTCAAATAATGGCATATTAATGTGCTGCATTACGTCTCCATTTAAGGTTTTCCTGAAGTTTTAATGTTCAACATTTAATATTATGTTGTGAGTGTCTTAATGTGTTTTACTGTAACTGCAATAGTGCCACCTGTAACAAAAATGCCATCTGTTTAAAAACAACAACTAAGAGCTAATGAGACCAAATTATTTTATGCATATTAATGTACTCTGCTGTGTTAGTCCTCCTGTCTTACAAATGACTTTGACTCATTTCCATCTCTGTGACAGAACGGTCAAATAGCCATACACGCAAAGAACAAAGAATGTGAAGTAAAACAACAGTCTGTGTCCGGTTGAACTGCTCTGAGATTAAGTCCCTAAATGACATTTTTATATTTGCTAGAGCCAGCCAGGCAATAGACATGAGCATATTATGCGCCAGAAGGGGGACGAGGATTCATTCACTTTGCAAAGCTAGTACACAGGCCCTGCTGGTGCCGATGTGCTCTATTTGATGTGTGTGCTCAATTCAATAAAGCCTTTATCTTTAAAACCAGGTGGTGGCTGGCTCTCATTTTTCCAGCAGTATCCAGGGGTCCTCGCTGGGGGCCGCACAGTGACACAGTTCATATTGCCTTGTTTGTGCAAGTGGGTCCTATTTTGTGCCTGTCCAGAATAATAAAAATATACAAGTCTGTTTATTTGCAGGGCTTGTTTCTGCCAAAATGAATAGATATAGGGCCACCATTATCTGTGTGTTGCAGTGAAAGGGCTCAGGTGGTATTAAGAAAGAACTGAGTGTTACCTGGATCTCTGTATCTTTACTATTCTCTGGGCTATGTGCTTTTAGCTGATGTGGCACAAATCAACAGGAGAGACACTGCAGTCTAGTCTGCATAGGAGTGCCTCTGTGTGGCACAATATCAAAGGATAAAGAGAAAAAATCCAAACTGAAATGCAATCATTTAAATACCTCCAGTGCTCCCCTACAATCCCACTAAGCATTCATCCTAGCACAACCACCCACAAAGCCATTCAGATGTACAATCTAACAAAAGAGGATTTGGATTTAGCCGAAGAAAACTCTGCATTATGACTTCAAAATTAATCTAAGCAAAGAATCTAGTGGGATTAGGTGCAGGGATCAAAGGGATATTAACACCACTGCTGTCCATCCTTGATTGTTGACAATCTGCCCCAGCTGTCCCGTGCTTTGAGGTATGTGCTGTTCCAATCAGCAGGTTCCCCACATGATTCTGTGCAGTTAAAATGATCACCATAATAACTTAAACATTATCTATTGTGTTGAAAATAGGCAAAGCACTGAATTTCTAAAGCAATTCATGCTGGGGAGTTTTTGGAATTTGAAGGATGGCCATGATTGGTCCTTTTGGTCACAGATTATCTTAAATATCAGCTGCCAAGATCAAGGGCATCTCTTGTTGTAGAGGCATTATGCTGGGAGAGTAAAAAGAAATCCACCAATTTAGGATTATGAAGTGTTATATACTAAAAAAAAAAAACATCAAAAGAAAACAGCACCTTTACCCACTACTCTAATATAAAGTATTTGACAGTATAGGACATAGTTCTTACAGTAATTGTATTCACTAAATAGTGTTTGGTGTAGGTAAATCTCTTTCGTGGATCAGACTATGTTCTTAGTGTTAGCCCATTTAAAATCAACTCTGCTAATCCTTACCAACTTGTCAAACTTACCAGTCTGTGTTGACAAAATATCCTAATTGCCAAGGAGCAAAACGACTGCACTACTATAAGCTCTACTTACTGTTTGTGGGCCCAGTTCTAAATATTTCAACAGCCACTGTACTGCAAATAATAAAGTTGCTTGCCATTGGCAGGCAAAGGGTCACTGTGGTTATGATCTAGACCATCCCATTCGAGGCATTACAGCACAGACAGGGAACTGACCGAGCCTGACCTTTTTCATGCAGCAACGTAAGGTCTGAATTAACAGCTTTATAAAGGTGACCTGACCGGGCATTGTTCCAACCTTGGTAGGCAAAGAGACACAACCTTTCATGTAAATGGGAAGTTGCAGTCCACTATTGAACAAGCTGTATGCCAAGACAAAGGGCTTAAAACAATTTGAAAATGTTGTAAATTACACACCGTGTAACTTAATAATATAATAATAATAATGATAAGATAATTGGCATAACCCTAAAAGTTTAATGATGCCCTTTACAATCTGAGTGTGCTAGGATTGTGGCATGACAGCAGATAGGTGGTTATCTTCATGCAGAAAAGAGGGATGTGCATGCCAGTTTTGTACAATAATTAAAATTCTATCCTTTGCGTCCCGACATGACAAACACACAGAGATGGAGACACATACACACACACCAAATACAGAGGAGTGAGGATGAGAGGAGACTCTGACACACTGCCGCTTATCCAAAAGATACCATCTGGAGATGCTCTCGGAGCCAGTGACTCATGCATGCACACACTTAACTTTACACACATACAAATACACATTACAATTCTGCTGCACAATGCGGAAGCAACTAAAATTTAAACTGAATTTTAACTTGCATAATTAAAATTAACAGACACATGACAGATTACTTAATGATATTGCTATCGTTTGTTCGTCTGTTGTGAAGGATGACCTTGGATTGGGGGTCGCAGATACTTTCTTGGGCTAAAATAAATCCTGGATGTCATTTTTAGGTGTCTTTTAAGGAATCTGAAATGTACCGTACAGCTCTGAAGGAGCATGCCATGCATGAGTATGGGTATGCAAATCGAGTCACATGTAAAAATGTTATGATCTCATATGACAATGTATATCATTATCATATGAGATCATGAAAAAAGCACTACAGGCAGGGGGATACTCTAATAAGGGTTACATCAGAGGATGTACAGTGGCACTCAGATGGTGGGGAAACCCTGAAGGGGAGGTTGGGGTTGGAGTTAATGGCATGTGTGATGACGATGGGCCTGGAAGGTTTAATGGGACGGGGGCCCAGCATGGGAGCGGCACTGGCATTATTATTCTCTACCCATCAGACAAAATGTTGGCTTTTGTTGCAGCCAAGATTGCACTCTTTTGAGATGATTAAAGGTTAGAGGTAAGCACACACAGTGAGAAGAGAACAGACACAGGAATATGCACATCCCACACAGAGAAGATATCTGTGGTGGCATCAGCACAAAATGTTGTGTGCAATCTAAGTGGCTTTTTGT
Source organism: Larimichthys crocea (assembly GCF_000972845.2). NCBI lineage: Eukaryota > Metazoa > Chordata > Actinopteri > Sciaenidae > Larimichthys > Larimichthys crocea. Next base: position 8,897,683 of record NC_040030.1, on the reverse strand, counting down.
GATGGTGTGTTATGATAAATTGCTATTCATTCACAGCCCTCTAGTGAGAGCCTATTCCATTAAAAGTCTAATGTAAGAGTGACTCGTGCTCTCAGAAAACACTTAACACAGACACTGCAAATGGCCCAATAATGCAGATGCTGTAAAGGACCAAAATTAGGACTAAAGCGTAAAGTAAATAATATTTCTCCCCCTTCTTTAGATTCTTCTTTCCCACTCCTCCCTCTGTCTTTCTATTTGTCCCTTGATGCACATCAATTTTATCCTCCCATCTCCATGGTTCCCCTGGGCCTTGGTCTGAGTGATGCATGCTGGGATCTTGGCAGAGGCCAGGAGGCTAATGAGATATTAGTGTGCGTTTAACTCCCACTGAGTTCACTTCCCTTTCTTCACATTTTTATTTCTCTCCTCACTGCGTTATGGTGCACTGTTGGTTATTTAACCCCTACCAACCTTTTAAGGTGGAGTCACAGAGGTCAGTATGGTCTAAATTAATCAGTAGATATTAATTTAGAGGTGCACTTCCTCCACCTGGGAGTGTAAATGTGTCACTATGGAGATTTCCACAGTGACAGGCGCTTTTTGGCCCAGTTATCCATGATAATAGATGGAAAGTCTTGGCAGCCAATTGGATTAGCCCCTTGTGGTTGGCTTTAACGAAGATTACACGCCCCTGTGGTTAATGGATATTAGGAAGGGAAGAGGCGTGTGGTGAAGCTTGGCACTGACACAGGGCAATACCAGGGCAATGCCATCTGAAATTTGCCAAAATGTACTGATTATGTCTGCAGTGCCTTAACCAACAGCGCAGAAAGAAAAGACTATAAACTGAGCCAGAGGCACCACACTGCTGCACAAATTCAGGAATAAATTTTGTGTCTGTAAAAAGATCCAAGTAACAGCCTCAACAACCTCAAGTGTTCATGAGTCCACCATGCATGTTTCTGTGTTTGCAGTCAAAGTTCTCAACTCACCAGTTGCTCTTCCATGTGTGTCGGACATGAGGGTCATGGATGTTGTGTTTGTCGGCCTGCTCGTCCAGGAAGTCAAACATGTATTTGATGGCCAGTGGCAGGGCGCTGCCTCGATGGGCTGTGCTGAAGATGGTCTCAAACAGGTCGTCCACAAACTTCTGTAACGTACCCTATGGAGGAGGGAGAGAGAAGATGAAAAACTGATTACATTAAGCCCAAAACCATGTACTTAAAATGTAAAAACAACAATAATACCAATGGCTGTGTGGACAGAAAGACTGGCATAAACCTGTGTATATTGTACCTGTGTGAGTTTGAGTTGTGCCGTGCATGTCACTTTGTCCCCTAGCTCCGATGTTTATGTGTCTGACTCCTATCTCATAGACCTGGCCCCTAAATCTGCTTGCAGCTTTGATGGGGGAAATTGTTATTTCACAGCTGACTTTTAATAATATCTGGGAACAGGAGGCGCATCTCCTAAGCCTCTTTGTGCTGCCGGATTAGCTCCCACACTGCACCATTGACCCTAATTTGATTTAATGTTGGCGACTTTAAGAAGGAGGAGGAGAAGAGAGAGGAGAGACAGAGACTGAGGGAATCTAATCCTCTTGTAAAGAATGAGCTGATGGGATGCACAGGAAAAGGCGAGACCGAGGGATGGGAAATGAAACGACAGAGGTTTCCTATCAGGAGAAGAGGCCATTGAGTGTGGCAGATGAGGTGTGTACAGGCACTGGCAAATAAAAATCCAATTTGGGTTGGAGCGGGTGACCGAATCACTGAGTCAAAGGAGGTAGAAGAGAGTGGGAGGAGAGAATCCTGTTAGTCCGACAATCACGGCTATAATTCTAATGTGGCCCACATTCCTGGCAGCTTATCGTTTTTCTATGAAGATGGAATCTCATATCTCTTTATCAAGCCCACGTGCCGTCCAAGTGACAGTCTGCATTAGCTGGCAAGGGAAGACCTAATATTTTATGTGGTCATGCATACTATGTGTGTGTGCAGATACCAAAACCTGCGTGTGCCTGAGTGCTGTGACATTTTACGCCATCCTCCATCTCAAGGGGGACTTATGCATCAACACTGTCATCATCAACAGGGTTCTCTTGTTCCCTGGTGGAGCTGAAACTGCCAACACACACCCTCCCCACGACCATCTACCCTGTCATTAGACCACACTCTAAACACAATGTGTCATATGGATGTTTTGATGCTGTCTGCCTCCACGTTGAAATAAGAGGAAAGCAAATAATCAGAATGGTTGAGATGCAGCTCAAAAGAGAAATAGAGAAACGAAGGAGGAAACACGGTGAGGTAGAGATGGACACACACATTCTTGTGTGTACAAGTGAGGATAGAAAATGCAATCCTTCCCCGTGCCCCCTCTGCTCTCCACACATGAACACGCCCCGTACCCACACTCAGTCAGAGTGACACTGATGGAGCTAATATGAGAGACGTCAGCGGCGTTGCCAGGGAGAGGTATTTATTGGCAAGGTGAAAGCCAAACGCAGTCAATTACACTGCCTGTCTGCTCAATCATTTCTCACCAAGAAAGATGGCCGGCCAAGATAAACTGGTTATTTCACGAAAACAATCCATCTGGAAAGATGATGTGCTGTCTCCAGTCAGAAGCCACCTTCCTGCACTCTGGAATGGGATAATGGCGGGGAAGTACAGCGATGTGCAGAGGGTGAGAGGTGAAGTGCACGTGTGTAGGTGTAGGTACAGTATGTTTCATGGTGACTGCTGCTCTATCCTCCTACCTTCTGTTCTGCAGCCTACTGCGTGTTTGTTTATTAGTTTCTCTCATACATGGCTTATCATGTCCCGTTTCACCAACACTGTCATACCTCTCCTGCCCTGTTGTTGTCACCGTCTCAGTTATCTGCTTTAATTGATTTGCTCATCTGCCCACACATCTGCACAGTCATTAGTTCTCCAGACATCACTGATCGGTTCCCTCTGTTTGTACAGAGGGAACTTCACTTAAGTCGTTTGGAATAAAATACACTTTTCTTAGGTCAATGTATTCAGGGGGTTTTCTGGTGCAATCTTACTTTTGGTGGCAAACGCCAGCTAATGTTGTGACCTTCATAGATAGCTACATAACTGACGTTACTGTCTCTTCTGACTTTTTGTGTATTGTTGATTAGTGTTGCTTGTGATCCAGGAATGGATGTTTTTATTCTCCTGCTTTGTTTTTTGTGTTTGTGAGGCTCTCTGTTTTAGACTCCTGCCAACATGTATTTACACCACATACATAGAACTGAGCTGATGATCTCCATGTGAAATGCTAAACAAAGGCAGGCAGTGGATCAGAAAGACAAACTGAAATGTTCCCGAATCAAAAAAATTACAACCGTAAGATTTGTCAAATCGTAGCTTTTTCTTTTACCTTTCCTGTACACCTCTCTGTGCGTCTGATAGAGTGAATGTCTTGATGAAAAAAGAGGAAGGAGGCGCTTTCAGAGTGGATTGGATATTTGCATTCAGCTGTTGGATCAAAGTCAGATTTTCCTTCAAACCAAATTAACTTTTTTTTTCTGGAGGCTATTGTTGCAAGGCACATTCAAAAAGACTCATTTTATAGGCATTTCTATTTTTGCCTGATCATTTTTTTCATTACAGAAACACCTTCGCTAGCTGCATGGGTCTTTTCTTCTTCACCTTTTTGATATGCTGCCGTGTCGACGCAACAGCAATGAAAAGAGAAAACAAACAGAAATATCTATTTTCTCTTTCTCACCTGAGGGGATAGAGGAATACATTTGAATAATCTTTTCCACTGAGATGACTCATCCAAAGTAAACATGAATATTTAAATAAAATGGTTTTCTGAGTCACACATGGTGAAGGTTATAGTGACCTTTTAGCCTTTCACCTGCTGTGCTGTTTAAGAAAAGAAACATTTCCACATACACTAGTTAAAAATGTAACTGTTGGGATAGAGAGTTAGACTCCTTTTTTTGTTATGCCCTGAAAAATGTCCCAGAACCAAAGAAAGTGTGAGACACAAGAAAGCATTAAAAATAAATCACCAGATACAGTAGTACTGATACATTAAATGCAAGATTTTTTTTCTAAAGCACAGATGGTTCACCTTGGTAGCCAGAAGTCTTGTCAGGTAGATCTCAGAGACCATCTTGCTGCCACGGTCGCCCTCCTTCTGGTCTCCATGCTCATGATTCTTCACCAGGTGCCAAACCTTGACCCCACTCTCCAGGTCAGGTGTGATCATAGGAGTACGGGAACGCAGGCTGTCGGGGCTTCCAGTGTACTTGATCATGTTCTCTGTAAAGAACAACATGTATAAGTTCATGTAGTACTGATATAACTGATGTAAATCAAAAGGTCAGAAAACCACAATGTCCAATTAGTGTTGGTTTTCTTCTATCATGAGTTAAACTTCAGCTGTTTTTTAACTTCTTAAAATGATATAAAGACTTTATCTCATTAACCTTTGTGTACACCTACAAAGATCTGTAAAGTGTATGCTAAAAATGAAAAGATGAATTTTGTTGTATTTTCCCCTGGCTACAAAATGAGAAAAACAAGACACATCTAAACTTTAATCGGAGTAGTGTGAAGTAAACAATAGGAAAAGAAAGCCAACACAAAAGGAGCACAAACACAGAAACAAATTAAAAAACAAGCTAAAAAAAAAACAAGCCTTTCGCTTCACCAAAGAGGAAAAGAAAAGACATAACCTGCATGTCAGCTACAGAATACATTTTTTTTTAGCTTGTGGGTCCCAATTTACAGGTCTGGGAGATTGGATATGAAACTTTTAGAAAGTGTGCATGGTTAATTTTTCATGCCTTCTTCTCCTAGAGACGAGACATGGCATCGCCGGCTGACACAAAATCGAACAGGTGTCAGACGAGATGAAATATGTATGGCCCACCCAATGGCCGGAGTGGCGATGACATTTCCAAACACATGGCTCAATGAATGTTTACACAGTGTGAAAAAAATTGATCAGTGGGTGCGGTTTAGAGAGAGAGAAGTGAAAAAAAAAGAGTGTTTTTCACCGTGACAGAAATCAATCTGTCCAGAGAGAAAAGCGGGAGGAGAGAGTTCGGGGGGGGGGGGGGGGGGGGGGACAGCTGGAGACATCAGATACAGAGTGTGCATGTGTGCCGACTGCTCAAATGTAATTACAGCATGATCAACTGAAAATGTTTCTCTCCTATACGATACTTCAGTGAGCAATATTTAACTAGAGCTTTGTTATAAGACGTGTGCCAAGTATTCTCCACAGTACAGCTATTTTTTTTTCAGGGACGCTGGACAACTGCAACATTAATTGTGCTGTTTTTGAGGTTGTGTGAGAGCAAGAGGATGTGAGCTGGGTCACTGTATAAAGGGAGAGTGGATAGTACATTCGTTTTGTTGTTAATTATTTATTCAAGAAGTTAGAAAGAGGGTGATGCAGAGTCAGGGATACACAGGAGAGAGATTTCTGGTTGGGTTCTATTCTGATCTAGCTCCACAAAGGAGGTGTTATTTTTCTGTTTTCTGTTTTTTTTTTTCTATCCTTGTGGTTTTTGATGGAAATATTACATCAAAGACGCAAAAGTTTCTCTTTTCATGGTCTGACTCAACATGTTACACAGTGTTTGTCTTAATCTCTACTTCTTCCACAACTTTCTTTCTTGCTTCATCTCCCGCTTCTGCAGCTATATTAAATTCAGCCTTGTGTCTTTCTTCAGTATTTGGCCATTGTACTCAGAAAGAGTTCAAAGTCACTCTCAAGTACCATGCCAGTTGTGAAGTGGATCACACTTGTGTTTGAAGTCAATCCCTTAAAAAAATGTGGAGTGAGATATTCCTGGCATCCCCTCCTTTTTCTGTTGGACCTTGTCCTATGTGGTCTAATTTGGAGCCGCAGAAGCAAGGTGAGACCATATGGAAATGAGGCAATGCTAATAATGTGGCACCACATTTGATGTGTCTGAAGTGTTTGTGGCCAGTGAGGCTGGCCCTTTGATCAGCTACTAACTTGATGCTTCCTCGGGTTCAAGGAGACATAAAGCAGACGGACAGGCGGAAAAACACTGGCACATGGAAGTACGTGGCGTCTCAAGAGGCCAGAACAACCGAAGAAAAAGTCCATTTGGTCTCTTGTTATGTTTTCTAAATCTTTTCAGTTACTATAAAATTGTGTCTTGTCTTTCTAGGTCTCTCATTGTTGTTATGCAGGGTCGTGTGGACAGCCCCCCATATTTCTAATATTGTATTTGATAGATTCATATTGGATATTTGTATTGTTAGGTTTGGGATTTGATTGACTTATTATTGATCAAATGCATGTTTGCTTATAAGGAGCAATGTGTATTAGTTTTATAGTTTAAAACCAATGTTGAAAAATGGTTGAAAGCCAGTCATGTTGTCAATAAAAAGTCTGATAATATCCTTTTTAATGCATAGACACTGGTCTGTCCTGCAGGTGTATATTTACTAATGTTATATTAATATGAAAGGTCTGTTGGTAAAGTGGTTCTCTGACACAGAAACTACTGAAACTTTAAGATGTACAGAAACCGATCAGCTTACCATATTTACTTGCAGAGGTGCGAGACACAGTGGAGTTGTTTACTGAATTGTAGGCTGTAACTTGCTTGGGAACCAAGGCCATTACTGCATTATCAGGTACCTGAAAAACAGATGCACACGTATTATGCAAATGACTATTCAAAACAAAAGCCATTTGCGGAGATTTTGTTTTTTCATTTGTGCAGATTTCCAACATAACCAATCAAAAAACCAATAGATCATTGTGTTGTTGTCATTTTCTATATTTCTCTCCATCTATTCTGGTTTCATGTGGATAAACAGAATATCTTATTACCCGTATGTGTTCGGTTCAGCCCACACACACATATGATGACTGACAGGGGGAGGGAGAGTTTATCAGAGCATCATACAGGCCTGTGTGAGAGGGGATGTCCCACAGTCTCTATTCAATAATACCTTTCCTCTAGGGTTGGGTAGTGTGTATGTGTGGTTGAGAGTGTGTGTATGAAGGTGTGAAGAATCAAGCAACGTGTGTGTGCGCGTGTGTGTCTGTCTGTATTGGTCTATGTAAATAAGTGTGTGTATGTATGAATGAATGAGTCAATCATGCGCTCCTCCTTCCCCAGTCAGCCAAACAGGATTCAATTAACACAACTGGGATGTACTCTTTCCCAGCCCTCACACGCACACACACACACAGTCAGTATACCCCGATTCTGCATAATTTGGATACCCGTGCTGCAGGGGAACGGGAAGGCAGGGTTAATTGAAGTGATCTCTATCATAGTGTGGGTGGATGGGACAGGGAATAAGGACCAAGGGCCTTCTGTGCATATATGTATATGTGTGTGTGTGTGTGTGTGTGTGTGTTTGGGGGGGTTGTTATTAAGATTGTATCATTATATCACCCAGTCACTCAATCTGCTCATTTCGTATAATACATTTATATTATTGTAAGCAGGAGGCCCACAGGGCAGATCTTGTTATTCCTTTGTGGGGAGCCCCCCAACTTTCCAACACCCTTAAGCATGCTCCCTGATCACTGCTCTTAGATGTTGAATGAGAAAAAAAAACAAAAAAAAACGAGCAAGCACAATGGAGCATAATGAAAAGGAGGAGTGGCATTTGGGGAAATAACATTTGCAGGAGAGGATAAAGGCATAAAGCACAGCACAGATTCCTGAAAGAGAGGAGGAGGAGAGACATGTCTCTCATTATGGGGACAAAAAGATCTGATATCACAAATGCCAAATTCATGTGCTGCAAGAAATACAACTTTTCACTGAGTTTGTGATGCAAACGGTCACATTGTAACTGAAAGCAGAGTGAGCGGGCGAGTTTGACGAGTGGCAGATCAACCCAGATTAGTTTAATAAAGGACAGCACATGATTCTATTGAGTGTGTCTGGTCGTTCATGTTAGCTTCTAATAAGACAAACAATATTTAGACAACATGTCTGAAGGACATCCTGAGACCAAATATGCTAGCACATCTGGGTTGGCTTAAATCAATAGAGAGCATCAATCGATTTGATTAGTGAAGCGACAAGATCTTCAACAAAAGATTTATATATTTAACCTTTTTTAAACTCAAGCCACAACATCTCTGTAAAATAAAGTTATAAAAATCTGGATATGTTAAGTGTGGAATCGTAGAAGTTTGAATGTGTTTATGGTTCTTCCTCCTTATGCTTAGCCTGCTGACAAATTTTGAGTGTTTTTGAGTTGTTGTTTTTTTTTGGTCTGTCAAGGATAAGACACCCTCATTCCCTGGCCTGAAAAAATGAATTAACTTCTGTCTTCATTATCTTATCTCCGATTTGAATCAGCTCCCTAATCCATTCCACCCGCGCCTCGTACTCCAAGCTTGTTGACACTTGCTGACGCTGACATTTAATTTAGGCACTGTGCAAACTGCACTTGGAGGGAGGGAGGACAGTGGCTGCTCGCTTAGCTGCTCGAACTATTAACAGCATATTGACAAAGCAGGCCTGTTTTTCCATTCAGTCGCATTCTGGTTGGTTGGATGTACGGTCCTTACTAATGATGCACAAAACACCTGCTGATACGTGTTGGTCTGGCACTCCGCATGAAAGCATTTTGCTTTCAATGAGCTAGATGTATGTGTATTTCATGCACGTCTTCATGTTGCTGCCTATTATTAAATGTCTGTATTACAATCTTACCCTGTACTATTATCTGTGCATTTGTGCATACAGTACCTGGTGTCTCTGATCACTGGATGTGTCTATTCTGTAACACTAATCCACTTCAGAAAGAAGACGACACTTAGCCAGCACATCGGATTTTATCTTGAGCTCTCTCCACATTAGGGATTACTTCCAGGTGTCACTGTTGTTGGTCACTTCTCTGCCTTGCCCTGCCTCATTCCCCCTCACCTGACAGATAACTTGTGTTTGTAGTGAGTGTCTGTCAGCTCAGTCTTGCACAGCTAAATAGTGTTTTGACTAAACTGTCCATTATAAAGTTTTTAAGCTAAGTGAAGATCATAAGGTCACAGCCTAAGAGGAAAATGTTGTGAGTGAGTTGAGACAGCATCAGAGACAGATAGGTATACTGTAGACAGAGGCATGATGGGTGGTAAATAGAGAGAGCTGAAATGAATAAGTAAAGTACCCAAGAAAATACTTAATATCAGGCTTTTGTGTTAGAGGCACATTTCAGCATTGTGTTTGTGTACCTTTGTTGTGGAAATGGAATGAAAACAACCGTACCTTTGTTGAAAGAAAGATTATGCGAGGGTCTTCAAATAAAAGACATAATTTATCTACTGCAAACTCTCTGCAGATAACAACCTCTCTTTTCTTTTTCTCCTTTGTGTGAGATCCCAAACTTTACAAACCCTTTGTATTTCCAAAACTTCAATGATTTTACTTAAATAACTTTAACACATTTCTGTCAATGTTAAAATAATTTTTAAAAAGCACACGCATCTATTGTATGGGTGTCCCACGTCACAGACCCAAATTAATTGGTATTTAAAGAGAAAAGTAAACTGTATGCATACAAAACAAAATATACACTCATAGATACCTGATAATGGAACAGCATGTTCAGTCTCTTCCAGTCACCCTCAATCTTTGTGGTAACGTCCTCATCCTGCAGGATCATGCGCTGTCCTCGACCCTGACGCCATTCTGCAACCACAAAGAAAAATAAATTAAACAATTAAACAATCAGGATAGGGCCAACCATATTTATGTGATGTTACTCCTTTGACCACATTTACTTTTTAGATAAAATCTTGCTGTGATGTTTGCATGATACAGCATGCATTTGGAGACAGTTGTGTTTTTTAACAACAGTAATTAAGGCAGACAATCATTTCATATAATCATGAAAAGCCTGAATAGAATCAAGGAGACAAACAGTAAATTTGAAGAGTAGGAGTAGCAGTGAAAGGCAAAGAGATATAACTAAAAGAGAAAAGGCACATGTGAGAGACAGTAACAAAAAGTTGAATTAATCACCCACACTGCTATTTTTTAGAATGAAACACTCCCTCTAGCTTTCCATCTCTTTCGCTGGTGCGATCGATGGGTGTGATTACAGTTGCATGCCCAAGGCTTGTGCACTTCCTTTTCCATCTGCAGCACAGGGTCCTTTTGCTCTGCACGCTATTGGTCCCTGCTCTCCCCTTGTCAAACCACCATCTACTGCTCTAAGCCCCCTGCCTAGCTGCTCTTACATTGTCTGGAGCTGTGGTTGAAGCAGACCAAACTAATGTCCACACCAACAGGATATGAGGAAACTAGAAAGCTGTAAAAATAAAGCGATCGCACATCTACTCATTTCCATACTCTTCAACAAGTAACAGTGCACATGTCTTTCATTTAAACAACACAATGAAATTTACATGACCTTACAGCAAAATTACATCTACACTACATATACAACAACACTACTTTCCACATCTGTGCAACCTCAGCACAAAATAAAACAAAAGCTTTGATAGAAACATCTCACAATGCCCCACCAACATTATCATAAGGGAAAATGGAAAGCCATCTTGAAAACAAACAAGCAGATGATTCCTCTATTCTTTTTGCAGACATCATGGGCTTTATGAATACGTTATCGTGTCTGTGTCTCCCTGCTGTGTGTCCCACTTGTGTCGGCCACTGTCATCTCCTATTCTGATCACAAACAGGAAAACAAAGCGGCAATCACTGTGGCGCATGATGAGACCTGTCTTTGGGGGATTGACCAGACTTGTGAAAGGCATCTGAAAAATCTGCAGGAAATAAAAGATTCTCCTGTTGTTTTTGTCTATACAGTACATCTTCCCATAAAGATGCAAATGAGTGGCTGTCTCCAGCCGAGGCTCAGTAAACAAGTGAAGGAGAGACAGAAGCAAATAAATAAAAGAATAAACTTGGTGTGGGACCAGAGCAAACTGAGAATACTCCCAAATCCAGTGGTCGCTACTCAGGAGGAGTGTGTATAGGCTTGCATTACTCACATACAGCCAAAGAGATAGGGGCTTTTGGGAGTGTATGGAGGCTGATGGTGAAGAGAAAAGGCTGAAGGTGACTGTTGTACTCCACAGAGATGCATGACACACATTTGTTACTGGCAACATGGGACACAAAGACACACATACACACAGGGCCCGGCTTCTTTGTTCTCAGGCCCCATCTTCTCTAAAACCCTGCAGGGGACTGTGGATTGCAGCAGAAGGGAATTAAAAACAATATCTGGGATAACAACACTCCTGGCCAATCTGTCTCAGGACAGGCCTGGCACAATCCCATTATCCTTATCAACCATTGCAATCAGTCTGTGTTTGTATGCGCATGTGTGTTTGTGTGTGTGTCAGAGATCATGAGAACCACTGACATCACCTAGAGCACCTCTCTTCCAAGTTAAAATGTGTTTCCAAATAACAAATCAACTAAAGGGACAACCTGTTTCCACTCAAGCATTATTATCTGCATGAATAGCACAAGACCAGAAGTGTTAATCACAACAGCATGATTTGAAAACAAAAAAAAGTGTGAGTAAAATAGTGTCAAACATGTCCAGTGTGTGTCTGTTTATGGATAGGAGAGATATAAATATGGTAAATATAGCACTGAAGAAACAATTCCTAATGCAGGTTCTCTTGTGAGCTCACATTTACTCATTCTCTCTCTTTTGCTCACAATCACAGACACACAGCACAAGCGGATAGCTAACTCTCACAATTTCCAATTCCCTTTCGTAATAAAACAATAATAGAACAACACATCCTGCCCAAAGGGGGCCATAAAACAATTTTATCCAGGAATGTCGTCAAAAGGCTAAACCAATCTCTTCACTTAGCTATCACACTGGCTGATTCCCTATGGTATGCACTCAGCCCATCTTAAATCTGGGGTTGGTTATAAATATGCTATTACAAACACACAACAGGGGATCAAAAAATCCATCTGGCAATATTAAGCCATAAAAAGCATGGCGCATGGTGCAGAGACAGACTGTAGGTATCGGCATACAAACAATTGTGGATAATATCGTTATGTTCACAAGCCTGCATGTCTGTGTACATGTACTGTACACACACACACACACACACACACACACACACACACACACACACACACACACACACACACACACACACACACACACACACACACACACACACACACACACACACACACAGAGTACCAAATCCCCTGACTGCTTGATGCAGAGAAGGTACATCATTGCACCCTCTCCTATCAGAGGGGCCCTTAAAGTAATTTGCAATTATATTAGACCCATGTTAGATACAATTGAGTTACCCAAGAAATACAGTTGAACAACTCAGGCTAAAGGGAGGAAGACAGGAAGGAAAAAAAAGAACACTAGGAAAATGATTTTGTAGGGAAGAGATCACTGAGCGTCTCAATTGATTAGCTGATCAATCATGTGACTCAGACGCTAGTCGACAAGAGAGTCGATCGATGGGAAGTTTGGGGAGGGGAGAGACCAATCTCAGACATCTGACTGAGAGAGCCAGGAAGTCAAGTCTCCTGAGGTTGAAAAGAAAGCTTCTTCTCTATATCTAAGAAGACTTGTACTTTTTAAGAGAGGCTTGGAGGGGTGGGAAAGCCTTTGTGAAAATCAATGGGTGTCTAAGTTCAGCCTGTGTTCCTCCAGGCACATAGATGGGAAATACAGCATGGATAGAAATGTTTTGACAAGCTGTAAGGGAACTACGGGCATGTGTGGGAGCAAGATGTCTAATCAACTATAAGCTTAAAATGTAGGAAAAAAATAAAACATTCAAAATATTTATATATAACAAGACAAAGATCTGTACCCAGGTCCATGTCAGAAGCTTTTAGGCGGTGGGAGTGTGGGACGTTCTTGTAGATGGCATCAAGAATCTTCTCCTTCACCTGGCTGATGGTATCACAGTTCAGCACCTTCACCTGGATCTCTGGGCTTTTCTCATTCTCTGGATGGATGCAGTTCACCACCTTTAGTGGAAATACACACAAGACACTGTGAAGGGGGGGCTGGCAACAAACTGCTGGTGAAACAATATCTGAATATCCTCTGTTGTTTTAAAAGACAGTATTGGTTATTTCACATGTGGGAAATATTTTCTGTGTGTCAATATGTAAGGATTCTTGCAATATTAAGATAAAAGAATCTTTCAAAGTTGATTTAGTGCAATCATTTTGTGATTGCCAAAGGGTCTGTGAGAGAATTGAAGGAAAAAAAAGATCATTCACCAGGGAAAGTGTTCTTTCCACAGAGCTTGAAGAGAGACAGCAATGCGCTGAATTGATGAGCAGTAAACCTGCTAATTATAATATTATTAGGATATTCATCAGTTCTTTCACTACTGCCTCCAGGTGTTGGATAGAAATACCTCAATTACAAGATTAACACAAATACATATTATAGGAGAGAGGGTAAATGAACAGTAGACATAAAATTTAAGCCTCCCTTTAAATGTCAAGTGTATAAAGTATAGTTTCTGCATGTCTATATTGTGAAAAATTGTGTGGTAAGCGGAGTATTGGTGCTTCTCTTGTAAAAGGCTAATCTGAAGCAAATTTCTAGGACATGTTTTGGACGTTTGAAAATTTGTACTCCCAGAATGTAGAGTACAAACAGATGTGGCACTAGAAAAGACAGACGGATGGACCAAATAGTGTCTGAGTTTCTGCTGCTGATACAGTGGAGAGAGGACGACAGGAGGAAGAAGAGAACTTCAGCATCTCTCCGCTTGTGCAGACAGATAAGCATAATCTATTTCCTTCTTCCTCATCCCGAAGCCCTGCTCTCGTCCTTGACAGCTCTAGTCTCAACAGGAAGTGAGGTCGCCACTCCTGTGCCCCCTGCATGTCAAGCGTGACAACGACAACTTAATGTCCCGTTGTTCATCTCATGACCAACAACCCATAACCACCCCTTTTCTCTCCTGTCTTCCCTGAAAGCATATTAAGTGTCCCCTCTTTAGCCCTTGGGCCCTGGGGCAGGTGAACCCCTTACCAGCGTCTTGTAGTCAATCTGTTGTCTGATGAGCTTGTCCTCACTGAGTGAGTAGCGTGCCTCTCCTGTGATGGAGTCAATGGGGCCTTTCTCCATCTGCTGCTTGATAGCACAGAACAGGGAGAAGAGAGGTTCGCCGGCACACTCCTGCAAAGATATTTAGAAAAAAAGTTTGGAGGGAGGAAGAAAACTTTGAAGCCATTTCTGCACTCGACTCACTGTCAGCAAAATTTAATAATGTCGGAGAAAATATCTACCTAAAATGTTGTAGTTGCTTTTTGTATGTTTTCCAGACTGCCTTGCCACCAAAGTTGCTGAGCAAGACCTATAAACATCATGTCCCAAACTCTACTATCTTTCTTCTAAATGAAAGGAAATTGTACAGCCTATCAATATATACACTTTGCTAAAATGAATCTGGAGTTTGGGAAAGATTTGATGGCTTAACAGTGAAAATGCCATAGAAGACAGACTCTTGGAGCCACCCTCATCTTCTCTCCTGAAAACACTGTTGTTTATAAAACAGTAGAGATTGACCATTTATCATTATCATCCTCCCAGCTGCAGTAAGGGGATAGGTGAAGATGAGTGGTACATTTTGCTTTTAGTGAATACTGATGCCCTGTAGTAGGACAGCTAATTCTCTAATGAATCTTAGAGGCAGTTATGATAGGAAGACTGGCTTTATAATGAAGACTAACACAGAGCAGGAGAAGCAGCATAATATACAAGAAGTATACTTATTCGATTTCAAAAAGCTGAGAGAAAAAACACAACTTTTAACCATCAGTGAAGACAATGTAGTTCAGAACTAAACTACTTGTGGTCCCCAGGAGCTTAAAATGTTCAGTGAAGTTGAAAACAAATATTTAAAAGTTACCTTCAGAAACTTATAGAGGAGGAATGTAAACCAGTTGGTCAGCATTTTCTCTGCAACGGACTCAGTCCTGCAAATAGACACAAAGCACATAACGACCATATGATCCCCACGCTCTTATTACCATCATAAATATTCAACATCATCAAATATTCTGCTAAAAATGATGACCGCTGCTAATAGGCTTTCGTTACACAAATATAATTGCAAAGACATGAATTGAGAGAGCCACTGCACATGCTATATGATGGCCTTTCAGACAATATTTTTGGATGGCTTTTATGCTCAGGCACGCCAAGGGCAGCTCGTCTACGGCGGCGGGGATTTTAATATGAGGCAAAGCAATTAAAAGCCTTTATTTGATCCCAGTGGATTGATGTCGTTAGGGGCTGGAGCGGCTCTGTAATAACACTGGCCTCATTATCAAGCGCTCCCTTGCCTATTCACTGGACTAACACTCGATCCGTGCACAATAGAAAGTGAATGAATACATTTCCCTCTCTTTCTCCGTCTGGCATCCATGCTCCACTGGTGTTGCAAAATGGTGTACATCTGCGTATGTGTGTGTGTGTGTACGTGTTGACCTGGGCCAACGGTGTGATTGATCCCGTGTGAATGGCTAATATGCATACATAATAACAACAGTGGTGGTGGCGAAGGGAGAAAGAGGAGAGGCAAGGATCGGATATCCTTTGACAGCGACTTTCTTGATCAGCAGCAGGGGTGTGTGGGTAATCTGTCAGAACACCTCAAACACACACACACACACCCCTCCCCTCTACAACTACAATGAGCAACTACCATAAGCATAAATATTTCAGGATTAGTGTCCATTGTGTTCGTGTGCATAGGTTTTGCCCCATGTTTCAGCTGCCACCTGCAGCCCTCCCACGTTTCACCATTAATACAGCCTCTTTAAGGGGCTCCACACTGAAGCGTGAAGGGGGAACTGATGTCCGCTGTGCCAGTAGGCTGGCCTTGCACCCCCACCAACACTGGCACAGCACCTGGGGGGGATTAACTTCCTGTTTCTCACTGTGCCAGACTTTCATTTTGCCGCCCCTCCCGCCCTTCCTCTGTCCACAGATCCAAGGGTCAACAAGGTCACTTTTCATCTTTTCTTTCATGTGTCCTTGCTGTCTTCCTACCTCCCTCTGGCTGTGCCCACTCTGGATCCTGTAATCATACACATTTCCAAATCCTCTCCATTTCCACAAATGTAGCCCATCTATCAAAGGGATGAAAGGAGCATGGAGAAAGGAGGAGGTGCACAGGGAAGGAAGGAGGGAGAGAGCAATGAAAAGGGAAAATGAAGAAAAGATTGAGAAGAAATGGCTTGGCTGAGTCTGGCCTTCCCTTTTCTTCTTTTTAAATGCCCTTTTCCTTACTCACTTCCAATAGATATTGTGTTTATGTGTGCCTGTGTAAGTGGACAAGTGTGCGGCTGTATTAAGGCTAGCGTGCAAAAAGCACAAATTAATCCCACTGCGTATGTATTCAGAAATTACCATGTGTGCTGACTAGTGTTTATTATGTGTGTGTGTCTGTGCACGCGTCTGGCAGCGGGTGCCAGCCCTGCAGTAATAGAAGTCTTGGCACGACCACACCAGTTTGCTTATGCTCATTCTCGATCACAGCATGGTCTATGGGGACCAAGGATAAAAATGGCACTGTGACGGAGCTGCTTTAAGATCTAACGTTAGCATTTGGTATTACAACTTTCAAACAATCTTCTCTCAAACTCTCCTCAGCTTCAACTCACACGGCACAACCTATGTTTGGGTTAATGTAATGAAATGTGCCGTGACGTGTTGGCATGGTCAGGCTTGCCTATTTGGCAGCCAGTCAGAGGGGCAGTAGGCATTGAGAATGATCTAGAGGAGACCTGGCAGTGCTTAGTTCCCCCTGATTACTGAAGTAGGGTTGATAGGGATCCGTGCTTTATCACACATTTGCTGTAGCTGCCAGTAACATGTATTTGTATATCTGTATGAAATAGGCACTTAGATTTTCTGGAGAAAAAAAAAACTCCTGGAGAACTGTGAGTCTTTAATGGTAGATGTGAGCATGAAATCTAGCCAATAAAGTCATAACAAGATTCTAACAAACTTCTGCCCATCCACCATCACTGCAGTGATTATTTACAGATATTTTGCAGATTAAGTGTACAACTGTGGCAAATGCCCAACACAGAAAACAAGGAAGCATCTTTATATGCAAATGTTGTCTGACCAAAAATTTCCCACATTTAAGAAGCTGGAACAAGAGTGTCTGACAACTATGACTGATAAAAAACCCAGTCAATCATTCAAATGATCAAAAAATTATTATATAATTGAGTGATTATTTTGACACTAGATATTGTATCAAGTAAGTAAAGATGCCCTTTCTTGGTATGTATAGGACCCATCATAAACATCTCATTATGTTCACAAACAACTTTAACCAAACATGTGATAACTGCATCTGAGAGTCTTCCCCTGGCTTTAGTCACATGTTAAAAACAGCATGGCTTGAAGTCAGAAATCATTTCCATTTCCCACTCTGGCTCCGGGTGAGGAAGATTAGTCATCATAAGTGTCAAACAGTCTCACAGTGCGGCTAGCTGCTAACAGTGCATACTGCATACATTTTGAAGGTTAATCGCACACAAACACACACAACAGAGATTATTCTTTCAGTGGAATAAGGGGACCTATAATCCTGTGTGATGACTTTGTGTCAGCGTTGGAGCCAAACCAAAGGGTGTAATCGACGAAGTAACATATTGGGCTTTCGTCTATTGACCGATATAAAAACTGATATTTTGACGCACCAGCTGCAGCCAAACAAAACCTAAGGCTATGAACAGGGTGTTTAACTCTGCATGATGGGAGGCAAGTGAGAGATGAAGTGATGGAGGGAAGTGAGGAGTTAAAGGAGGAGAATGCAGCAAGGAATGCGACAGATGGTTGTGGAAGGCTCTCGTTAGTTAGCTTGCCTGGTGGTTGTGCTTCAGCACAGGTTGAGATGGGACAGATGGAAGGATGTGTGTTTGTGTGTGGAAAGAGGGAAAAGACACACGTGTACACACACACACACACACACACACACACACACACACGTACGTACACAGATTTCTTGGAAGAGGAGGCAGTGGGTAGCCGTGCTTAGATGCTGTGCCAGAGACACCCTGCTCACGCACTTTAAGCATTGATTTAGCAATCAAGAAAACAGGGGAGGGGGGAAGAGTAGGGAAGGAAGAGCTGGGAATATAGATTGAGAGAGTGAGTATAAGAGAGGAAGAGCGAGATAAAGATAGTGACGGTGTGACATAAGCGGCGCAAGCATCGGAACTGAAGACAAATAGGGGAGAGGGGGCAGTGGAGAGTGAGCAGACAGAGGCAGGTGGGAGAAAGAATAACAGTCAAGATGAGCAAAGATGCTGAAAGAGAGAGAGAACAAATTAAAGAGAGAAAAGAAGAGAGGGAGGGGTGCTATCTTTCCTAGACAATATTAAGCTTCATCTTCACAGCCTCATGTCTGTGTATCTGGGCTATTTTCAGCCGCTATCCAAGGACATGCCAGTCAGCCCACACTATGGGGTGGCGTATCTTGCTCACACTGCCTCATCACATCTGAAATGCATGCTGGGATGTTGAAGGACTAATAAGCGCATCCAAGGAGGAAGAATGAGATGAAGACAGTCTGATCAGTGACCAGCGCAATCTTGTGTTTGACAAATGGGCAATCAAACTGGGCGTGCATGTGTTGTAAACATGTGCTCTCTCTCCAGTGCTGGCTGAATATGATGGCGTTTCCCCCAGGTTTCCCTTCTCCCTCTTCCGCAATGACAGAGCAATGGGAGAGAAAGAATGTGGAAACAAAGTGTGATAGAGGACAGCATGTGGTGTTTGGACTGTGCTCAAACAGTTGTTAGTGAGTTGCTTCCAGCAAGAATTTCGGATTAAATCAACAATCAGATCCAATTCTGATGTGACATGAAACAACGATAAAACGACAAAAACAACATGCCGGTGACATGAAACCGAAGTGATCAAAGAGCTGATCTCACTTCTTGCCTCCGTGTCCCAGGAGTCGCCTTTCCTCACTTTGAGACACAAGTGTCTCCATTGTCCTTGACTACCTTTCCCTGTCTCTCTGCTCTACACGCCATCTCTTATGCTGTATCTACTGCCAGGATCAGCGGTTAACTCTATTGTTTAGTGGCTGCGCCATGCTCGGTGAGCTCTGGCTGCAATTAATCATGCCTCCTGCCCAGACAGCATTAATCTCTCTCTGTATCACCAAGTAAAGTCTAAACAGGCTTTCATGAGGTGAATATGCCCACCGTCTTGTGGATGGTACGAGCGGCATTGAAATATATGCTTGTGGTATGTGTGTGTCTTTACAGACAGAGATGAGCTTATAGCCAGAGGGAGAATTAGAATTAGAAGAATAATTGAAATTAGACAGACAAATTAATTTGTGACATGGCTGTCAAATCATATGGGAGTGTCAAGACTTGACTGACGACCCCCAAGCAAAACAACATACAATGCTGTGTGCATATATGTATTGACACACATGCACGCATCACACAAATACACAACAGCTGCGTGGAAGCCGGTTTACTCAAGTCACTATAATCATCACATTTACCAAACACCACGGGCAGGAAGCATAATCACATGCAGTGCTGTGTTCAAGTGCATGGCATTAAGGCTTTGACAAATTCAAGGGAGGATCATGATTGTGCTAGAGTGCAAGCTTTTACAGTCTCACTTTCTCCCTTTATTTCATAAATGAGTACTTTTTTTCCCTCTTGAGCTATTTGAAATTGAATTTGCTGCTAATTAATCGTAATTATTTTGCTAATGATGTGCACGGCACTCTTGCATCTCTCTCTGTGAGAGGCAGCAATTCAAGGTCACGGGAGTTAATCCAAACGTGACAGATAGGAAACACCTAGAAGCATATCTTTTCCCTGATAGTAAAGGGTTGACATCAGTACAAATCTTTATCTTTATCCGTTACAAGTTTAGAGAAGCTGAATGTGTGCTGCAGTTGTTCAGTGTTAAAATATTTGGCATAGAACCTTATTTTTTCAGAGGGAAATCGGGTGGAATAGTTTGTTCTTGGTTTAGTATATGCAGAAAGGCAGCTACATCAAAAATAGTCACTCCAAGCTGTGCACTTGTTAGACAGTTATAGGAGTAAAATTAAACTCTTTTCAGTGCCTGCATCTCACCTGCGAAGCAGTAACTTGGGGTGGTTTTTGCTCTCAAGGTTGCGGTCTATAAGGTCAGACAGCAAGTGCTTCAGGACATCAGTAGCGTACTCCAACTTGCTTTGCAGCACTGTCATGATAAGTGAGGCCACGTTGCCACGGTCCCTCATGGAGAAACCACGCTGCGCCTCCAGAGTACGAATAAAACACAGCAGGTAGACCTTGTTGTTAATGAGCTGGCCGAAGAGCTTTAGTCCCTTCTCAACTTGCTCCTGGCGGTAGCCTGGCACCTGTGAGGAAACAGGAGAAATGTTCAGTTGACTGAGACACTAAAAATAACAAGGAGGGAAAAAAGTACACATTCTTTGTGGCATATTCAAGGTGATGACATATAGACCTAATTAGTCATTAGTTCATTTGAACGTATTATTAGCTCTTTGCCTCGTATTGGGTTCAAGTCAGCACTAAAACACATTGAAATCAGTGTAGTAAATTATAAAAGTAATAAATTAAGTCATGTATAATTTTCTCTACTTCCTCTATTAGTGTAATTATCAGTTAATACATCAACTTTATGAATAAGGATGGAAAGCAGAGAGCATTGAGTCAGAAGGAAGAAAAAAGAATGTTGGGAAATGAGGAGTTTTAACATATCCCAGGTTTTGTTACGTTTAGTCTGAAGGTTGAGAATAAAGGCAGGAAAACACAAAGCCTCTTGAGGGAATGTTTATTACTTTGATGGCACTGTGTTCCACACTAATGCAAGTAGAAAGGGGGTGCAGTGATGTGACTTCCCCTCGTCTGAGCCCAGATTGTCCCTGCACCATTTATATAGGCATTTACCACACAGGCTTCCTTTTTTTCATAAATGGCACCTATTGAGATTACTTTTTTTTTTTTATCTGTCAAGAGCCCTCACGGTAAGGCAGCATCTCTTTGTTCCCAATGCAGCTGTCAACCAGCATATGTTCAGTCTTTTTACCTTTCCTGAAGGAAGCCCTTGTAATCTGCTGGGAGCTATTGTTAAGTTGCAAGTCTAATTTCATACTGTCTGACAAGATATGTACAGTGTTTAACATTTTTTGTTTTTTTTTGTGCATGTGCAATATATTTGAGGGTATGAAAATAGGAACACATGGAAATCTAAGAAAAGTCTCCAGTGTGTTTGTCTTTTGTATCAACCCAAATAAACTGTGAATGTTTGGTTTACAGACCCAACAAATGTATTATACAGTACCATAGCACATCTCTTGGGATTATGTAGAGAGAGTGCATAAAAACAGCAAACTGTCCTGACCTACACACAGTCTTCATGGGAACACTGGAACATTTGAGCTTTGCAGGTTGACAGATGGAGAGGTAAAATGACAAAGACTGTTGAAATAGAATTGTTTTTGCAAAGATCAAGAGGGAATTCTGAAATGTATTGGTAGAAAATAAATCACGAAAAAGCAGAAAGCAAAACAGGATTCAGGTGTAAAGTGAAATTGTTGGGGAAAAAAATAGAGAAAGGAAGTTAATTTTACTGCTAAGACTATACTAACAGTTACATGGAACAAATAAAATGTCAAGGAGCAGGCATTATTGAGCTGACACATGCCATATTTTGATCTCTCTCTCTGTTGTTTTCATCTTAACTGAATTACTGGTATGTTTTTAAATATTTCAGTAGTAAGTAAATTCCCCATTGTTTCAGTAAACCTAGACAGACATTTCATAAACTGTCGTATTTCTAACTATATAAAGCCAGTAGTCAAAAACTTAATTTTAAAGTCTCCAACACATCAATAACAATTAAGCAGCTATCAGCCGCATAAGACAAGCCTGCTGCTTTTTTCATTAGGCTCCTACTCTGCATTATACTCCTTATACAGTTCGACATTTATACCAATTAAAACATAATTAATAATGCTTATTACTGGGAAATTCTCATCAGGAATAGAGTGGCCAACCCCGAGGGCAGTGAAATGGGGGTCCATCATTCTCTTAATGGAACAAGACGACCTGCTCAATTATGGCTGTCTATCAATGTCACCACTGGGGATAAATGACTTGATTTTTTTCTTTTGCTTTCCTCCCTCTGATTGACTTTTAATTTGTTTTTGAGGTGGAGAGAGAAAACCACACAGCGTCTCATACCATCTGAGTTATTAATGAGAGCGCGCTCCTGATTTGAGGGCTGCCTTGTTTGTTTTTGAAAAAGTGTTGTTGTCGGCCATCAAAAGGCTTTTGTTTACCAGACAGCAACACAAACAGCATTGGCGTCACTTTCACCTACTGTGACCCACCACATTGTTAATTTGTTTGCTCATTTTGCTCTCTTTTCAAATAAGGCTAATTGCATTGCGATTGTTATTTGATAGAGACTGGAGAACAGGTACATACTTGTGTTATTTGTAGTATTCAGCTGGTAGTAGGACACTAAATTGACGGGGAAATTGGTACTAACTTCTTCTCCTTTAAGAGCTGTTGATCAACACAGCTGTATTTTTCCTGTGTCACCATTAAAACTCCACAATCTGACATCTGCAGAATCTAAATAGCATCATCCTTTATTTAAACAGATGCTGACTTAGGCATACATTCCATATGTAATAGAGTTTGAACAGCAGTGAAACATTCGACCATACCTCCAGATCTCTAAGTACAGGGTGTTCCTCAATGCCTGGGAAAAGGACCCTCATGGTGTAGGTCCTGTAGTCTAAGAAGGGGATTCCTGCTCCATCCAGATCACTAGTCAACTCATGGATGTCTGTCTGGAGCTCTGCAAAAGCTGATGGATGAACCACATACAAAAACCAGTAAGGATATTATCTCATGATAGTGTTTTTATAGCATCTATGATCTTAGATTGTTTACAGTCAATTGATCAGTTTCAGTTATGTAACCATGAAATGACAGCTAAAGTGGCAACACTGTATGCTGATGATACTGAATACTATCAAATCTGTTTAGCACATACTCACTCAACAATTTCACTCTGGAAATGGAGATTATTTGCAATCATACCTGATAAGCTTCACACAACAAATGGATTCCACAGCTGACTTTTAGTATTCTTAACTGAGGTGTAAATAGAGAAAACTTTTCAAAAGATAAAGATATTTTTTTTCTGAATGAGTATGCTACAGAGTAAATAAATAACTCAAAAAGTTTAGAACATTTCCAAGGTAGTCAAGTTTGCTGAATCTATTGGGGAAAAAACACACATAATCCATATAACTTACTACACCCTCTTACCCTCTTTGCACTCTAGAGCCACACGTGACTCAAGGTTGTCCATCTGCATCTGCAGTCTCTTCAAGGTCAGGTCACTCTCACGAGACTTTCGCTTGTAGGCAATGAGCACCACTACGATGACGAGGATGAGCAGGGCACCTGCTGCAGCAATGCTGATGATTGCTGTGCTGCTGAGCGGGCTGTCAGATGTTATGTGGACAACACCTGGGGAAAATTCGATGCCACCCACACGTGCCTTAAAAGATAAAGAGGAAGATTATATTTACTGCATGTACATAAATATACAGTTTTCATAAGGAAGGCCCATATTAGCTATATTCTTCTGTGAATACTTAAAACACAAGGCAAGTAGTTCAATAAACAAGCTATAATCATAAAGAAATAAGTGGAAAAATATCACATTAATATTCAGAAACTATGATATAATACTCACTTTTAGGTCTATAAATCATCTCTCTTTCTTCAAAATCAAGATCAAAGCTACGGCAGACATATCGATTTGCGATTCAGATGTGTACACACGTCTGTTTATTTGTGCGTCCACTAACTGTTTTACAGTAATGTGCCCATCTCTTTCTGTGACGCTGGGTTCAGGTGGTAACATCAGGAAGCGCTTTGTTCAAAGTGGTCCCTCTTAAAACCACAAATGGAATCTTTATTGAGTTTGCCGGGGCCCTAATCCTTCTTATTGAAGGCTTATTTGTTTGTCTTTTGTCTGCTTGTGGGCAGTAACAGGAACCACACAGCTGATTGAATTAGAGCGAGTCTGTCTCAAAGTCGACAAGAAGATGGATAGAAAGCAACACGGGGAATGCCTGTCTGTCGGTCAAACTGTCAATCGATCTGTAGGTCTGTCTGTCTTCTCTACCATAGCCTGTCTATCTGTCGTATGTGTGTGTGTCTCTCTCTGTTTCTCTCTCTCGTCTTTGTGAGCATGTGGTGTGTCACTTACCAGGACCTTGTGTCGACCTGTCAGGTTGGGTGACTCACACAGCAGCTGGGTCTCTGACACCGTTAACATGCAGGGCTTCTCGCCAATCAGAACTGTGTAGTTCAGCTTTCCATTCCCACTATTGGTTGGTGGAAGGAAGTTGCGCCCCTGTAGGAGAGAATTCACGCATGATTTGAGTCTGCATTTTAAAGTGCAAGGTAAGAGAGTCAGAGGTCAAACAACTAATTTATATATACACCAATCCCACTAGAAAATGACATAAAAATATGCTATAGGTCTACATTATGGTCTGAAATATGGGTATGAATATGATTAATACATGCAGAGCTGTCTGTACAATTAATATTAATCTAAAAGGAACACTGACAGTGGGTTTGCTTCAGATTGTCTTACAGTCATCAATATATGTTTAGTGTTTAGGGTGATGTGACTGAAATCAATATCACAATATTTATTTTTCTGATATTGATTTTACGACACATATTCAAAGTCACCTTTAAATAATGCATTTGATGTGTGCAGTGGACTGTTTAATCACACACGTGTTTTGCTTTATTTGCTTTTAATAACAATTTCACAAGAATCAATAATAATAAGTAATAATTGGTCATATGATCATCATCATCATCATCATACAGTACAATTCCACTCAATATCATCTGTCGTACCTTCAGTATAATGGGTGATCCAGGTTTAAGCTCCAGCACCCCAGACACGCTGAGGGGTTCAAACTCAGGATTGGGGTAGTAGATAAAGTTGGTGTTGTTGAGTGCCATCAGAGCTTGCACATCGTCCAGTTTAAAGCCAAACTCATCGGGTCTTTCAGGCACCTCTTGATGCCTGGCCAGACTGATGGGCAGCTCTGGCGCCTGGCACAGCATGGATGTCGGGCTGAGCACCTGGCAAAACTGGCAGAAGACAGAGAGAGATGGGGAAAAGTTATATTCATGAACGGATGTATCTTCTGCTAATGAAATGAAGTGCTTTGTGAAAACTGAAAGAAACTACAGAAAATAATGCCTTTTTTTGTCATTTGCTATGTGATTTCCATCACTGAATATACTCTGAGAAGAACAGGTCCAATCTGTCTGCATTATTCATATAATTCATATACTGTTTCTAAATGTAACTCACACTCAAAATTTTAGGTTGCCTATCACCTCACTCATACCTTCTTACAACCAAAGCGCTGACTTGAACATACAACAACTTTACTATTTGCCAAAACATCCCATTTGCAGTTGCTGTGAATCTTTTATATCACAGGTTTACATTTCACTAAGCCCACTGGAGACCTGATTTAAGCTCCTCCGGTTCCGAAAGTGCAAAGAAGAACCTGTTAAAAGTATATCCTCAAAGAAAGCTACCAAATGAGGTGTAGTTGGAGAGTGTGTGCAGTCTAGCCACAATCAGGCTTTGATGTACGAAGATTCAGGAGTGATAACTAGGTCTTACCCTTCCTTCATTACCCTCCAGAAAGACACCTCCACCCTCTTATCACTTCTTTATTCCCTGTCCTGTTATTCTTCTCTGTGATCTTTTCTTCTCCCTTTGCCACATTCTTATTCTGTCACTCATCTTTTTCTATACCACTTTGCAGCTCAATTACAGCACCTCTTGCATCTTTTCATCTCTTGTTTTGTGTTGTTTTTTTGTGTCTTTGCCCTGGTCCTTTATTTGACATGTTATGAGATTTAAATTCGGCCTTTTTATTCCTTCTTTAGTCAGTTTTATAAACAAGTACAGATTGTCTGATCTGTCAGTGTCAAGTAACACGCCCTTCAATATCACTCTAACATCTCCATTTCTCTCTGTCTGTCAGGGCATTGGCAAACCACCAGCATAGGTCTCATTCACAGACATTTCTGTCTCATTCACAGACATATCACATTTCCACAGTAACCTCTACCATGCAGCCACTCAAACTATTGCCTGTCACTCTAATTGGCTCCTTGAACATCAAGCCTGACAAATCCTGCAAGGTCTTTGAGACCTCACTAACATGCATCCTCCACTGATGGAGAAAAGTAACTGGAAAGTAAGAAACTACAAAATCCTCTCTGTGCACATATGGATGGTAATTATAGTCCCTCTCATTCAGTGCAAAACTAAGACATGCGAGACCGAAAAAGAGAGATGTGGCTGCAAATTATCTGTCGGCAAGTTTAATTTATGTTGGTCCAAAGTACATGCTGCCTTTACAGTAGCTTGAGACACAATGCCCTTTACAGGCATATGTGAGCACAGATGCTAAACGTGGTGTAAGGTCATGCTCAAATGGACCATGAAGATAGCATTACCACCTTTTGTTACTCCCTCTTCTTTCAATCAGATCACAGTGACCCTTGTATGGCTTTTATCTATCCTCCCCTGGGTAAAAGGGTGAATAGAGGATAGAAGAATTTGATAAGGGCCAATCTCTGTGGTTTTTAGTTCGGTGTCAAAACTTCCCTATTGTTACAAAGGTGTGGAGAGGAATGACATCATTCTCTATTAATTCAATTGCAACCTGTTGATTTTCACAATGCCCTCTCAGTGTTCTGAGTTTTTTCCTTGACCCATTTACCTAAAAGTGGCACTGAGGCATTTAGTCATGCTCTGGAAAAAAAGAAAATTACTCTGACACTCTCTATGGCTGACTTCCTTTGGGACGTCTTGCTGACAAGAGAGAGAACACTGGTGGTGGTAAAGACAGTGTGTGTGTATGTGTTAATTTAATTCAGTTAATTTACTTTAGTGAAGGACCAAAACAAAAAAAATATATACAAAATCACACATAGTATAATACCCATCACATCAAAAACTATATATATACACACATAACAGTGTTACGAAAAACAAAGTAGTTATTTGACCTTGGATTTACTTTTACCAAGAGGAACCACAAGGCAGCTTCGTCAAAGCAACCCAGATTGCTTGGGTTTGCATACACTTACATTCAGGGTCTCATGGTTGTTATATTTTGCTCTGATGAGTGGTGTCTGAATGATGTCAAGGTTAGTTCCTGTCACTGTCACCGGGGTATGTCCACTGTGCGAGAGAGACAGAGAGATTGACAACAAGGTTAAAAGGATTGTTCAGATTGTTTTGACAGATGGTGATATAAAATATTATTGCTTGGACATTTGCTCGGGCTGCAAAATTATGATGCTGTGGATTTTATGTTATCCAGTTTTATTAACTGGCCACATTTTCTGCTGCTCATTTCTGTCAGTTCCTGACAAACACCTGCTTCTATCCACAAAAACGTTAACTACATTTGTACCATACCTGTAGATGCTCCACTCTGGCTCTATCTTAGTGATGGTGGGGTCTTCCACATACTCAAACCGCAGATCTTTCTGGAGATGAGCCTTGTCTATGCTCACGGACACGGACACGTTTCCATAGCCGTGCGGGGAAGCATCAGTTCTGCAGGTGAGCCACTGTCCACCCCTCCTAAAGTGATAAATGATAAAATAGATTTCTATCCAACAATATATTACATTGTGTAGACAGTCAGGAGCCATCTCTTCAGTTGTTTATCACTGTTAGTGGAGATTACTAATTGATTCAAAAACCAATATTAATTTAATATTCATACCGTTGAATGGTTGCTTAAGTGGACATAGTTAGATAGTTTATTGACTGAATTTGGAGCTGTGCATTGATCAGTGTTAAGTGGTGGATTACAATAATACTATATATTTTCTCAATAATATTTAAATTCACCCATTAAAAAATACCAAATTGAAGCTTTCTAATTTAAAAAACTATACACCATTCCTTGCTCACAACCATTTCTTCCTCCCATGATGTTTATTATTGTCTCAGTTTGTGTGTGAAAAAAACGATCTGAGAACTGTCAGATGAGTTTACTCCCTGTAGTTTGACTAACATTGGCTTTGCTGAGCTTTTAATTGACTGTTTAAGTGTGTCTGGCAGGATCAGCTCCGGCTTGTTCCCCACTAACCTCAGATAAGTGCATGGCTTGTCCTTAAACATGATTGACACGTTGCTCCCAGCATCAAGGTGGCTGCCAGTGATGTTGACAATGGTTCCCCCAGAGACCGGCCCTCGGTTAGGCTTGAGGTTGCTAATCCTTGGGATCTGGAGAAAAAGGGCAGAGGTTGAGAAGTCAATCAGAGCGTGAAATCAAGGTTAATTAAAGTAGGAAAATAAACCATAAACTGCTTTAAATGCACAGGGTAAAGATGAACCAGAGACATGCTAGTGTAACTATACGTGCTGTATGCTTTATTGAACAATTCACAATGCATTTTCCTACCCCAATCATAACTCCTTGTTAAAAATAAGCATCCTTTCTACCTCAGTAACGGGCAAAGTATTTCTAAAATTAGAGGATGTAACACAAACCTGCTCCTATATGATTAGATTATCTGACCAAAAATCTAATAAATGAGCATTCTCAGTTACAAAGACCTTAGAGTGTATATACCTGTACTCATCACACTTACATACATTATATTGTGGAGAAAAGCTTTCATAATAAAGTGACACAGCAGCATCTGATGTAGTCCACTGGAAGCTGGGCATAAAGTAAATCCTCCTCTAGTTCATTTGCCCTTCTTATAATCTCATCTCCAGCCTGCTGTGTGGTGTGACATCTAGACCTAACATCATATCATCCTGTACAGGGACCCCATTGAGAAATAAACCTCAGGCCAGCACCCATTAATAGATGGGAGTAAAATAATATCACTGCATAAAACGAGTACATAATGGCAACTACTGCAAATGTATTTTGTAGTGAGTGACTCGTGCTAGTTAATTGTGTGTTACATGTGTGTTTTGATGCGTTCATGTCTGAAAAATGTTTTAATAATCTTCGGTGTTTTCTTCTCATTCTGTGCTCATTAGTAACTGCCAGTTATGTCTCACTCACTGATACCCACATGAAAGGAATCCTGTGACGGAGACTCTTGGTGAGAACCATGTTGGATCACAGCCAAATACACATGGAAACCAACATGTACATACAGTATTAACACAGTAGGTGAGAACACAGACTGACAACCAGTAAAGTGCTAACATGCACAGGGTGACATATGCAGCACGGGTGCCTTCCTGCTTATGTAGGCATAAAACTGTATGTGATGAATCCCTCATCTAGTGGTTTTAACCTACAAATACTTAGGGGGAACCCTCTAAGTTAAAATGTTTACATGATAAAAACAAAAAGATCAAATACTGAAAGTATAGACTCACCACAAAATAGTAGTACTTGGAGGACTTTGCCATGAATTCTGGTCTGCACTCTCCTACCCCGACACAGACCTGAACATTCCCAGTGTACTGGCTTTTCTCTGCTTTACCCATCTCACACACAATCCTGGAAACACACATTCACGCACACACACACACACACACACAAAAAAAAAAAAACATATGTAAATTCATCTACAGGCGCACACAGATATGCTAGACACATACTCGCATACTCTCAGACAAAAAATGCTTATACAAAAACCTTTAGAAAACTCTGCTGCAGTTTGCTTTCCAGCAAATGCAGAGCAGATTATGTAATAATGATGGACTCAAACCTGTGTTAAAACCTCAATAAAATAATGTTTTATTTGGCAGCGACTTCACATCCCGCGCACTGCCAACTCGTGGGAGAAAAAGGAAAAAGTCTTTATCCTTTTACATATGACCTCAAATACAGCTACCTCTTCTGCTAAGTCAGCATTTGCTTAGAAAGTGCTGGCACACAACTTACTTTCTTAGCAGAAGAAGCACTGGGTCTGTTGATAAGCCAACTTTAAACTAGTTTAAAATAATTTGATAGACGGCACCTGTAAGGAACCAAAGCTCTGGATTAAACTCAAATGTCAACTAAATGTAACCTCCTGAACTTTCTAAAATGATTATGGGGCTGTGTGCGCTGTGTGTGTGTGTGTGTGTGCACGCTGCTATGAAATATGGAGGCCTGAGTTGTTCTTTGCTGCCCACAGCAGAACACATACAAGTCTCTTGTACCCTGTGACTTATAGTTAAATCAAACTCCAATTGCTTCTGGTCTAGGGGATTAGAGCAATTTAGCATTAGTGTAGTGGTCATGTCTCTCGGTTACTCACTCAACATCTCTCGTGCTGCCTTACACATACTGTACAGGCATGCATGCACACAAACACCCTGAGGTGAGCTCTGACTCATGATCAGTTGGTCATGCTGACTTGTTCTGGCTCTGTTGTGTGCGTAACACAGGTAACAGCGTTGTGTCGGTGCGTGACTCAAGTGTCTTGCACCCTGTAGGGCACGAAATGTTCAGCTGTAGTCAAAGTGCTTTCAATGACATTAGAGCAAGTCAAGGGGAAGCAGAAACAAAAATATGGTCGACAAAATGGAGATTTACTGTACAGCTAAGCTCATTATCTCCTGTAATTATGACTATATGTGCTATTAATAGCTGCTATCAAGTGGAGGCTGTTCAGATGGAAGTTGCTGCTCTGCAGGAATGTAAATTGAGACTAGGTGAGGATGTGCTATTTATTACTTAGTGATACCTCTTCAGTCATCACTGTAAAATGTGACTCACTGTTCAGCAGGGATGTAGCCTTCAGGTATGGGGGTGCAATCCACTTCGGCCACCTTCACATTACCCTGGATCTCTCTGAATTCCAGTCCAAGGTTCTCACCACGGATAGTCACGAGCGTGCCGCCCTCCCTTGGACCCCGGAGAGGAGTGATCTGTTGAAATTTCAAAAAAGCTGATGATGATTTTGGATATTTGATTTTGTTTTCCCAAACCACAAGCTAAGTTAATTGCGCAAAGCATTTTGCTGACAATATATGGTGTGGCAGTATATCGCAGAAGAAGATGAGAGGCAGATTAATTTAAAACCCAAGTGCGTAATATTGTTGATGTGCAAGAAGTGACACCATTCGATAAGTTTCTTTCTCTTTGTCTCTGTGTTTATATTGTAAAATCAGTTTTTATCTATACTATAATGCATACATTGGCTCATATTTCTTCAGGACAAGATAAAAAACCTATTTTAATGTATAACACTGCAAATGCTGCAAGATAAAGAGTGTTAACAATCACACTACAATGTACTTCTCAGTCTTTTGGATCCTCTGCAAAAAAAAATAAAAAATGACAACTCAGGTGTAATAGGACAAACAGGGGAACAATGACAGATGTGCATTTATTTTCACATTCTTTGGGGATGACTGTAAGGTGTTTTCTCTTCACATATTATGTAACTCTCAGAATAAAATGACTTTCCTGAAGGGTGGGAAGACGGAAGATGGCTACAGAAAAGAGACAAACGACATTATAACAGCTCCATTTACAGCTAAAGGGTCAAGACTTAGGGTCAAGGGACTGTCATTTCTCAATCCTGTATTCACTGAAAACCACAACAATATATTATATAAGATTAACTTAAAACTTGGCATTCGATGACATCTTTGCAGTAATCAGTGTCTGTTGATTTATCAGTAGCATCTCTCATTGTTGATGAGGTGGTTCCAACATCCATCAGCACTTTACTCACACAATTACTTTTTGGCCAGTGAGAGTGCATGTGTGTGTGCGTGTGCACGTCATCAGGCCGGCCCAGATGGATGGATGTTAGAGACGGACACAGAATAGTCTGTTCCTATCTGTCTCTGCCAAACAGAAGTCCTCCCTGCTGCATGTTGCAGGCCGGAGCCCCACTTTAATGGTGCTGTGTCACTATCCCCCTGAAAAATAGTGACCCCAAGGACTTTCACTGAGGCTGAGGCGCTCATTGCTTCTCTGCTCAGTTTATAGTTGACAGCGTGACCCCCTGCGGTGTTCACAGGCGCTGAGTGAGGTGTGGCTTTATCTTATGGTCTGAAGTTACGACCACATCAAACTATTTTAATTTGTCTAGTTGATTGTTTTTGAATTACTGTAGCTGGGATTGAAAGGAATTAGCCAATGGAGTGACAGATGCAAGCCAGGTCATACACAACACAAGTCCTGTGGCTGCCATGTGGAAGATATCGTTATTGTATGGTTCAATGTCTCTGATTAATAAGGCTCCCTGCTGATATCTTAATGGAAAAAAAGAGCCTTCTGGGAACGGGACTACAATACATGCAATTAAAAAGACTGCACACAATGCATTGTGGCTCTCCATTTATTAGCAAATATGGAGGATGGAGAGGGAGGAAGACTTAAAGAGAAATTGTGAAGGAGAAGGAAGAAGCAAAAGAATGAAAGAGAGAGAGGGGGAGAGGGAGAGACGCAATGAGGCGTTGATTAGATTTGTGACTTTGACAAGATAATTGACGGTTGGGTAGAGGCAAACGCTTAATCACTTCTCTCGCTCACTCTCCCTTTCTCTTTCCATCTTCCTATGTGAGTCTCTCCCTCTCATATTGTTGATGGGAGATGTCATTATAATGAAGCGTATTAGAATGCATTAGGGCCCCGGTCGTCTTGGAAAAGTCCTCACTCCTCACCCACTGACAGTTTTTATGGGGGACGTGAGAAGGCTGCAATATGTCCCTGCTGCAGCCTGAGGGATGTAAGGAGAAATACAGGGCCCATCTCCAAGAATAAATCCACAGCTCAGGGTGAAGACAAACACTAGAGTGGAGGAATGATTGAGTGCACCTTACTGATCCAGACTCTTTAATAAGTGCAATGAGGAACAAAATATCACATTAACTTCCACAAGAACGGATTTCATTTTGCCTGGATAAAAATAATGGTTTGGGTTATCAATGAATAGAAGATATGGGAATTAAATCCCTTCTTTTAGAGATGCCAGTTAACTCAGTGTCTCCGGTGTCTCTCTGACTCCAGTTTTACTTCTTTTGGAAGAAATCCAGGAGAAATTGGAAAATTCTCCCATCTGTGGAGATTCATAAAAAAATTGATACAAAGCTCTTCATGGTCAGGCACCATCATATCTAAAAGAGCTCATAGTACCTTACTACCCATCTAGAACACTGCGCTCTCAGGATGCTGGGTTCCTTGTGGTTCCTGTAGTTTCTAAAAGTAGATTGGGAGCCAGAGCTTTCAGCTATCAAGCTCCTCTTCTGTGGAACAAAGTACCATTCTGGGTTCGGGAAGCAGACACGGTCAATATTTTTAAGTGTACACTTAAGACTTTCCTTTTTAATGGAGCTTATAGTCAGGGCTGGCTCAGGTCATCCCTTAGTTATGCTGCCATAGGACTAGACTTCCAGGGGACTCCCCCTCCCTCCCTCTACCACCATCTGTAAACATACATGTCTCATTAATGCATGTTAATGCATCTTACTAACTGAACTTCATCCCCGGAGTTTCTGTGCTGTCTCGTCCAGCCGGTTCTCATGGATCGTGGCTGCTGCTGTGGTCCTGCATGACGTCCACTACGTATATCATTACTGACAATATTACCATACCTCCATTACAGTTTATAGTTAATTAATGACTTGCTGCTGCTGTGCATCTGTGTCTCTCTATCACAGGTTCCACTGCTACTGTAATCATTTTATCATTCATTGTAATTCATTGTCATTCTATCATTCATTGTAATTGTACAATATGTTTCTGTTGATTCGTGACATCTATTGCATGTCTGTCCGTCCTAGGAGAGGGATCCCTCCTCTGTGGCTCTTCCTGAGGTTTCTTCTTCTGCCCTCAGAGGCAAAATGTGTTTTGTGAATTTGGGCTATACAAATAAAATTGGTAGGTAAGATTGGTCACTTTTATGTATACTGGTCTATGTCGGATGATATAGAGAGTGGCGAGCAGAGATGGAATTTTTCTTCCATTCCCGTATCCCCTCTCCTCTCCAGCCAAACCTATCACTCCACAGGACACCAAAGGGGATTCCCCCTTATCCATGCTTGGCTTCATCCCTTCATCTCTAGTCAGTCACCATCTGCTCCCAACTCTCCTCCTCAAGAAAAAGGATGCAGAAAGGACCTTCCACCATATCCATCATGGAAGAAATGGGGAGGGTGTAGGGGTCTTCTTTCACCCCTTCAGCCTCATGTGACTGTATTCTGACTGAGTCTACTCATCCATCACCACCTCTCTTTCATGTAAACCCAATCCATCCTCCTCTCCGTTCATCTGGGCATTGTTCTATCCATCATTCCTTTGTATCCTCTTATCCTTCATCTTGTTGACCCTTATCCCTTCTGCTATTTCCCCTTTTATATATCTTGCACAGGTCAAGTCTATTTGCCTCACACGGTGTTGGTGGTCTACAGGAGCACACTGGGTTAAGTGGGGGTTCGCGTGGGACATCTGTGCAGTTGATTGATAACTAGCAAGAACAAGGATGATTTGTCTCTTTCTAGGTCTAGGTTTGTATGCTCACATTGAAAGTAACAGATGAGTATATTCTAACAGAAAATACATCTAAAAACGGCCAATTCACATGATTGCTGTGATCCTACTATATCATTATCGTTCAAACTTTTGATGAAAGAGATGTGTAACTGCACTGTAAAATATATCATTCCTCAGAAAAGCTGTCAAAATAAATAGCTGGTGGTGACTCACAGCTTATGCCGTTATGTTGAAATGATCAACTGTCAACACCGTCTCTGAGGTGATGAATATAAGTATGTTCCCATAAGTGCAATGTAATTATGTGTATGTGTGGCCTTTGAGTTAAAAGACTCTTGCATCAATACTGAAATTGTAGGTGCTTATATGTAAGGTGTGTACTCCATGTGTGTCACTACCTGTGTGATCCGTGGGTGGGTGCACTTGCTGTTGATGCCGTTGTGCTCCAGCCACTGGTTCTCGGGGTGGGGGCAATGTTGCTTGAGGGTGCAGCGGTTCTCTCCTTTACACCAAACACACCCAAACAGTGGGTCTGCCTTCAGACACAAACCGCAGCTTCCACGCTGGGCGTCGCACTTGTACAGATGGACTGCGCAGGAGGGAGAAACAAAATGGGGAGTAAAAAGGAAAGAAAATGAGGGGGTAGGAAGGGAAGACAATAACGACATTGGGAGAAAGAGCAGAGAACTCAAGTAAGAAACCTTTGTACAAATGATTACAGAACAGCAAATGCTTACAAATATATTTTATGCAAAATACTCTAAAATGACGGACAAACACTTCAAAACAGACAGCAAACCAAAATTTGGGTTGTTTACTAGAATCTCTCAATGTCTGCCAGCTGCTGTTTGAATATGCAAACAACAAACTGAGCATTTTGAGAGCGACATTAGTTGATATCTTTGTCTCATTATCTCTCCATCTATCTTCATCTCTATATACTCCCTCTCCTCCCTGCCTCTCTCTTTGAGTTTCCTACACTGCTGCTTCTCACCACAGCTCATCCACCACAGATTTAACATATCATCTCCATGGCAACGAGCCAGCCATTTTCTTTTTAATTGCCATTAGATGCATGTGTGATCTGTCCATCAGATGATGCCCTGGGAGCTGCTTCCCCTCACAGGCAAACAAAGGTAGGAGGAGGGTGGCGGAGGATTCTCTAGTTGAGGCATCTCGTTTGCTTCCTCTAACTTTTGTTGCTTCTTTGATTTTACAGTCATGCTCAAGGATACGTTTTATTCTCCGTATTAGTTTCAAACACACATGCACACAAACACTGTATAAACTTACAGTATAGTGTTATGTTGGCATATCATCCACATTTTAACAGTTGGTTTCTTATTGCCGACTCCACTACCTTCAGTTAAAAGTAGTTGTTTTCCTGACAGAGAACTACAACCCCCAGCATGCAGCAGTTTTACTGCCCCAGCATGGATCACTCACAGTGGCAGATCACTAGTGGACAAACTAAATTAAGCTCAGCGGCTGAATACTTAAAAATTTAACACTGAGCCGTCATTTCATATATACTGTGAGTAGATGGAGAGTTGGACTGAAAAAGAAATGAGAGGCAGTGAAATATATCTTAAACGTATTTTCTCTCTGTAAATCCATCCTCAAATCATAATTTGGCTTAGATTCATAATTCAGTTTAATTTTTCTTATTACTGGTTATTTATTGCCATTACTTTGTTCAGCTGTCAATGTGTTTTTTTCATTACTGCTCTTCTAGAATTCATGCCAGTAAAGCACGCTGAATTTCTGAGAAAAATGAAATGAAGTAAAGAGGAGAGGCAGTAGCGACAAAGATGGATAGATTGCCAAACTCTCAAATAGGTGTTGACAGAGAAAATAAGAGAAACAGCTGAAAAGAAACAATGTTTGAGAGGAGGCACGAAAATGGAATTTAAAGAGTTTGGACGAGACAGACAGACAACAGCGAAGAGTGGGAGAGATGTATAGACAAATGGAAACAGACAGGATGGGAAAGATAGACCTACAGAGAGAGAGAGAGTCTAAAAGAGGATGTGTTAAAGTTAACCATTCTACACAAAAACATCAGGGGATGGATACTGCACCTCAGCACACGGCCCGCCTGTTGCCATGGAGACCAGCTCCAAGGGCAACAATGGGGAGGCAATGTCTTTAATGTGTGTTTGTGTCTATATGTGTCTGTGAAGTTTGAGTTTGTAAATGACTATGTCGACTGTATGTGTGATGTATGTCAGAACTGTGGGTAAAGCTGATATGTATCCACAAGTGTGTGTGTGTGTGTGTGTGTGTGTGTGTGTGTGCGTGTGCGTACACTACTACTACGTGCATCCTCACCTTTGTTGTGGGCGGGGTTGTCGATGCTGAAATCTCCATTCCAGATGACGGTGAGCTCCACGGGAAGACTGCTCATCTCCATCCCATCATAGAAATACTATCACCATGGCAACCAGAGAGGGAAGGAGTAAGAGAGACAGAGAAGAGAGTATGTGTATGAGACAGAGGAGCTGTTGAGCTACTTCTATTATCCTCTTAAGTCCAAAAGGTTTTGGCATCACAATATTCCTTTGAATGCAAAACACATTATTGACAGGTGGCTGTCATACACACGTGAAGTCTCACACAAACACATACACAAAGCTTTCAAAGACAAGAATATTTCTGTAACGCTAGCAGCATAGAGGGTTGGTACTAGAATCATAATTTTCCGCTAAATTACAGTTTCCCTCCTTCACTGCTCAATCAAAGTACAATATTTGGATTGTACTGTGATTATACACATAAATCCCACAGACACCTCTACACATAGACACTGACATGCACACACACAGTTAGAGTGATGAAGACAGACAGGAAGATGAGATGTTATTGTATCAACAGACGATTAGCATCAAGACCAGCATAAAGCCTTCTTCATGCTAGTCTTTCATTGCTGTCGATGTATTATTCAGTCAGTGAATGGAGCATGATCGCAGGGATGGCTGTGCAGGAGAGACAAAGTCAGACTCATCTGCCCACTGTCTAGCTACAAGAGCACTCAGCTGGACTGTGTGTGTGTGTGCGCATGTGGCTGTATGTGTATTTTATAGGTATACTTTATAGAAATTGAGCAGTTTTATAGAGATTGTGTTGGTGTGTGGGTTGTTGATGGTCAATGATGATATCCTACAGAAGCTTGCAAGTAAAAACACACACGGCACACATGCACTCATTCTTACCGATGTGTTTTGACACTGCACTGAGGAACTGTTGAAGCGCAGCGCAGGAACTCTGTGCTCGTTCCCCTGGATGGTCAGCAGACACTCGTACCCCCTCTGTCCAGACTGGGGCTGGGGGAGGTTCTTTGCCCGTAGGGTGATTGGCTTTACCACGTTGACTGGCACAAGGATTCTATCTGCAGGCAGCAACTGGGGACACCCCTGTAAGAGAGACGAAAGAGAAGGAATGATTAGTGTTGAAATACAAGTCTTCAAATTGCATTTAGATTGATGTTACTCGAGGAGATCCTGTAATGTCACCTGATAGTTACTAGAAATGCTATTAGGCGCATAGTATACAAGTACACATCTTTCTTCTGTATAAGTGTTGGGAGGACAATCTATCTATACGAGTTCCACTTTGCTTTAGTAGCTTGTCAGTTTTTTATATCATATTAACATAAATATTGTGAACATCAACAACATAGCTTAAATCTATTTAGAGACACTGGGAATGGATGCTAATTGCACCTGGAACAAGTCTGACTTACAGACTACTATAAACTCACAGTGCTATCAATATTCATCATTTATGCCATTACTGTAGGTACAGTACTTCACCAACACTGGTTTAACTGAATGACATAGCCACTTCAGTGCATACTGTTGTCAGTATTTTAGTGCTAGTATTAGTAATAGTTCCTACTGGGTCAAGATCAACTGAGTCTGTTGGTCAGACAGTCCGAGGACCTGCTCACATTCACTCTGAGTGAAGGACCAATTCAATAGGTACTCCAGCATCATTATCCACAGGATAGGACCATTAATGATTCAATGAAACAGACACTTATACAAAAATGAAAGGAGCTCTCAGGTTTGGTTGTTCTGCACATGTTGTTGTTCATGAAGAAAAGATGCCACTGATGGATCAAAATAAGGTTGATTTCTTCCTGTGCCGCAATTAGGCAAGAATGAATGACAGAGAGAGAGAGAAGGGGGGAGAGAGGGAGATGAGTCACTTAGCAATTGGATTTCTAAAATTAACAGCCAATCAATTCAGGTGCGAGTAGCTGCCTAAATATAGAACACCTATTACTTTCCTGAAAGATGAAGAGGGGGAGAGGAAAAAGGGGGAGGACAGAGATGGACAGAGAAAAGAAAAGGAAGGACAAAAAGTAAGGCCAGACAAAACAAGTAAAGGAAAGGGGAGGAAAAGCAACACAGGTGACTGACAAGCAGAAGTGAAAGGTGAGGAAGGAAGTAAAGGAAGAAAAATTTAGTAAATAGAGAACAGTGCTTCCCTAAACTGTTTCATGTTTCTGCTGAAGAGTGGTGGATAGAGAGAGGATGCGAAATATCAAAATTAGAAAGACGAACAACAAAAGAACAGAGTAACTGGAAGAGGCAAAAAAATACCATATAAGCATATGCGACAGGAGGAGCTTTCGCATGTCAAAGAGGCAAAAGGAAAGAGGGTGAAAGGAAGGAGAGAAGATAAGGTGAGCCCCCGCATGGTTGGAGCCGGGGGGGAGTGAAGCATAGCGCACGTTGAACTGGGTGATAACACTTGTTTGAAGTTCATTAAAAGCCACTTGATTGGGTTAGGCTGAGTGACTGACTGGGTGGCTGCGTGGTGAGGGGGGGGGGACACTCTGTGACACTATTCACAAAGTCATTATAGATAAATGACAAACAGGGTGAGCGAGTTCAGCAGTGGAGGAGAGGAAGGAAGAGGTGGTGCATGCGTGTTTGCTCTCCCAAATCTCATTTTGCTAAGAACTGAGGGTCGTATTTGGAGAATGAAAATGAGTGGGAGAGCAAAGAGAGATGCAATCCATTTTTAATCACATCTCTTCCAGTTAATACACTTGAACAATAGGGACAATAAATTTGATCTAGTTTGTGGAAATGAAGGCACGGGAAGCACTGGAGTATGACTTTACATGGTGACTAAAGCTGAATCTTGAAGACCTATTTGATCTATGCTGATAGTGGCATATGGTGATGAGGTGAAAGCATTATGCGCACACACACAAGTGCATCACAGCTAAAAGTATCTGAGACCGTAACCCCCAAACTACACTTTCTTGTATATGCTGGCAGATTCAAGGTTAACACACACTGACGTGTGAGTATATTCACAAACTACAGCCTTGGAATCTCATTACAGTGTAAGATAAATGCCACAAGTCAGAGCCAGACAGCATCTCTTGCATCATCTGCCTTTATGACAACATGTCATGGAGAAAACTTTAAAAAAGCCCATTACAACAGCTCCTGACGACACATACGCACACACATATATAGCATTTCACCATTTCATTAACACATTCCACAATTCCCTTCATGACACTGACATCAGAATAATCTGTTTTTTACAGCTATGCTCCAAGCACCCATCTACAGTATATCATATCTCAGCTAAATGATCTTACATAGTCACACAAACACACTACACATACAAACATATTTACCTCCATTAACTAAAACTCTGTAACTGTGAAGCAGGGTTCCCCTACTACTACAGATTGTACACACTCACACAACTGCACACTGTCAACCTTGCCAGGAGTACAAACTGGCATTTCTCATGACGGTTCAAAATCAGTAAAATCGTAATTCTCTTTTAAAGTTTCGTGACAGAAGAAAGAGACAAATATGAAAGCACAGAACACAAAACAGATGCCTTACTTGCTGCAACAACAATGAAAGATTCATAATGTGACAGGAAATCTCCAAGCAAGCAAACTGTGTATGCTGTGTTTTTTCTTCCACTTAGCTCTGATTTTACTGTTTGTATATATACATACACACTCAGATACACTAATATAACACACTGTGAATGTTGCCAACAGCCCCTCGGGCCAAGTGGGCTTTCAGTGGGTTGGACAAACACACGTGTATATGCTAGCTGGATACTGATGATGGTGTTGGCAGTGATGCTGTCGGCTGTTACCTCCATAAATATACATATACTGTGGCTGTGTGTTGTCATACAGAAAACATGAATTAAAATGTACAACTCTTCACTCAGTCTGGCTCCATACTTGTGACTTGAGGATAAAGAGGAGGAGAGTGTGGTGGAGAGGTGACATATGGAACCATGGTGCTCTCAAAAGGCTTCTTATTAGTGAAGTTTTAAGATGTCCAAAATGAAAAATATTTGGTTACTTACCTCTAGAGGCACTGGCTTGCAGGCATCATTTGCAAATTGAAATTCAACATGTCTTTCCAGAAACAGCCCCAGTTTCTCTGAATAATCTACAGAGTCAAGTGTAACCAGCTTTCATTAACACTTCTGCTTGACAATTTATGACAGCATGTTAAGTAGATTATTTAGAGTAACCAGAAAACTGTTTCTGGAAAGCAACATTGCTGTTGATTTTTAGCCAAAACTATCTGCATGGGTTACCAGAAGAGGCAAGTAAAAAAAGGTATATCTGTAATTTGGATGAAACAACCCTTTGATATGTCTTTTACTGGCTTAGGAAAGAGATCTGTCACAGGTCTGTCAGTAAGAGGCGAGAGAGACTACATCGCATGTCTAGATACGAGGCAGACTAGTTTATGCATGCATTTATGTGCCTTTGTGTGAGGATGTGAACTACACTGACAAGTCCTACAGTCATGTAACCAAGGACTTGCACTAGAAAGAAAAAAGTACCTGTCAATAGTATGACTCATCAAACCCACATAATACCACACAATAATCCCCAACTTCTAAAAACTAAGTTGTAACCTTTTTTTCTTTGTGTAATTATCCTTTAATTTTCCTCTCTCCATCACTGACCCATTGTTTTCTGACCTCATCTCTAATTCTCTGTCCTGCTCATGCGTTATGCCTCCTTCATTTATTCTCTCCAATCCATGCTGTGTTGGTCGTCCTATCTAGCTCATTGACCCTTCTCATTTGTCTTATCAATTCCCTCTTAGAGATTCTCTCCCCTCCTCTCTTTCCTGACTTTTTTTCTTCTCCAGGACCTACTTAGATCTGATAATTGGAGGCTGGTGGGAGGTGTGAAGGGTGGAGATGGGGAGACTGACAGAGAGTAGGCAGCGGAGTGGGAACTGTGAATGTAAAAGCCCTTGGCATAGTTTGAAGCAAGGGAGGGAGGAGGGTGAGAGCGAAAGAGAGAGAGGCCCATAATTATAGCAGTGTAAGGTGTGAAGATGAAGAGGATCTTAAGTTTTCATACAGTACACATAGACACACTCACACACACACACACACACACCTTGTGGTTACGAAGAGCTCCCCTGAACTGGCCTCTGTTTTATCATCTCATACCGAGCCTCGGGCAAAGACAGTCTCCCGCTCTGTGCTCATCCTTTCTCCTTCCCTGCTGCTCCTCACCTTGTTTCTATCCCACCGTTCTGTCCTCGCCTTAATTTTTTCCTCTCCCTATTTTCTCCCTGCCATTTTTGCTTTTCCTGCACCCCTGTCCTTAAAGGAACATTAAGTTTTATTACATTTCCTTTTTAGATTGGCCATCGTTTCTATGTGTGATAACATTTTACTCAACTAACTGCTGAGATCTGAGAACACAGGGACATTGCCAATTACCAAAGCCACTTTATTTCAAGGTAAAAATAAAGTGTGCAGGAAAATTGAAAAAAACTGTAAGAACATTAGCGTTTACAGACAACTAAAGACAACTTACCATAGTAATTTTACTGTTTGTCTTTGACCTTGAATAAATCAACCTAATCTGGAGGTATGTTTTTTTGGCAGCGTAGCTGTATTCCCTGATCGTATAATATCATTTCAAAAAGGAATGACAAAAATAAGATCCTGGTTTCCTGAAGCCATGGAAGATCTGTATGCTGGAGTAGTTTGATTATATTATTAAGGTCCTCCATCTTTCACTTGTGTATGACATCGATTTGTCTATAAGTCGAACTAAAGCACCTCTCTCTACCATTACTGTCTAACATTGGCAAATAACAGCTATTACAGGTGGCATTTAGCTTCTTTAATGAAATTATCTTGATCACTTGATCAATAAGTTCCTGGTAAATAAACTCCCAGGCACTGATCGCCACAACACAGACAACTAGTGCAAGAATGTGTTGAGGGTTGGTGATATAATTAAAGCAACATTCATATTTTAGTGTGTTTTGTATCTTCCTAGCAGCTGAATATATTAGGGAAAGGCTTGGCAGCAGCTAAGGATGTGCACATGCTGCGTTGTAGACAGAAGAGGGGAAATATCCTCCTGTGCTTTCCATCACACAACGAGCAAAGTGTCCTCAGTTTTTGTTGCTTTGGG
The DNA here is from genome assembly GCF_000972845.2 of Larimichthys crocea. NCBI lineage: Eukaryota > Metazoa > Chordata > Actinopteri > Sciaenidae > Larimichthys > Larimichthys crocea. The sequence goes on along the minus strand of NC_040030.1, from coordinate 8,854,686 downwards.
TAAGGCTATGTGCGCACGCTAGGAATGGGCAATGCAGTAAGAAAGTGATAAATATACAGGTAAACAAACACTGTTTACACAGCCTATTTCATATAATCAATGCAACTGTAGTGGTGAGGAATAACTTTTGGCTTTTTATTCAGTGTAACCGAGTGTGGCTGCCTGCATGTTCTTTGTCAGTGAGGCTCATCAGAAAGTCCTTGAGATGTGGAGGGCAAACAGGGACGTGGCCTTGGTTAATGTGCCAACAGGCAAACGTCTGATCCGAGTGCCCATATCATTGCTGGCATGAATAAAAAGGCATCCACTGTAGGCTCAGGCCTGGCTTTGACTCTGTCCTGCCATGCATACTAACAACAAGCTCAACCAGTAGGGAGATATCCCTGGCCTTGATCATTAGCATAGCGTTAAGGGATTATTTAGATCACTGCCTGAAATCCCTTAATTGTAATAGTACACAAAAAGTCATCTGCAGCCATTCTATTTGACAGAGCAAAGTTGACCTGTTGCATTTTGTGAAATTTGAAAATGATTCCATGGATAGTTGTGCGTGTGTCTGCATGTTCTTAAGCTTGTATGTGCTTGTGTGTCTAAATCATTAATTCAAAACGGATAGCAGGAATCTGGCAGCAAATACATGACCTTGGATTTGAGGGGTTAATTAAAAGAAAATTAACATTCATTAAGCCTGCAAAACACCTGCTTTTTCTGAAACAACACGTCAAAAAAAGGGATGTCATTAATGTGCAAATACCAAATCCCCTTTGCTTTATTTATGGTTTTCTTTTAGGAGAGCACAATGGGAGAGGATTCACACATTATTATCCTCAGTCAATATTGACCACCAGCCCCTGAGTTAATTGGAAAAGTAAACCTGCAAAGACTCAGACTTGGGCCTGACTAAGCAGACAGTTCAAAAGGATAATGGAAAAGGCGGAAAAAGAAAATAATATCGTCTGCACAGGTTGAATGGCTTGGGGGAAACATGGGTGGAATAACACAATTGAGAGCAGACTGCTCATCAAAGGAGGCAATCTGGCTAAGCTTGTCCCTGCCCGTCATGCAGCGTCTGCCAACCCAGACATGAGCACTAGTGATCTTCATCATAGCTCACCTCAGGCTAGGATTAACAGGCCACTAACTCCCTGTAAAAGCCTCCCCCTAAAAACTACAGTGATTTGGCAGGGTACAGGGACAACAGTATTCACATAAACACACACACAAATACATAAAAACAAGCTGGTACACACACAGTGTACCCATCGGCTCACACGAGAGGTTACTCACACATGCATGGGCACACACCCAAACCTTCCTTTACCTCCTTGCTCTGCCCTGAAGGCCGCCACTGTGGCAGTGACTCTAAATTAGAGTGAGTCCTCTCATAGGACAGGGAGTGGGCGGGTTGGGGGCATTCACTGAATGTACCCCCCCTATTGAGTGGCTTGTCCTCTGCAGCAGAGCAGCCTAATTACGGTGGGCTCTGCTTCGACGGGAATAGAACCGGCTGCCAATACTATTGATAATTCACACAGACTAAGCTGTCGCAGGGAATAGGGATAGGCGAGGGGAAATGGCTCCGTTTTATTAGTTTCCACTGCCCTTTGATGTGCAGTCAAGAGCGAGACATGCCAAGAGACTCATGCCAGATGGAAACACTACAGCCGAAAGGTGTCTCAATCCTTTTAACATAACTCTTTTTGCATGTGAAACCTAGAATGATAGCTATTAGTCTCACGTAGCCAAACATTTCCCCTCAATTTATTCCAACATGTTTTATTACTGAGCTGGCTCAATACGAAGAGCCTGGCTGGAGCTGGGCAGCATTAAAAGATATGAGAATTCTTGGACATTGTCTTAATGAGCTACAGTTTGATTTTCTTTGAACCTACAGGCTAAACCTTCTATTTAGGATTCAACTCTCCTAGCGGCACCCACAGAGTGGTTCTGATGAGTGAATAACTGGATTTAACGTAAAAACCTTTATCTCCAGCCCTGGCTTGGGACTCACCTCAGGCTTCTTGACTCGGCCCTCCTGGAAGGAACATGTGCGAGGGTCGTGGGTACAGTCATGCCTGTATTTACACCAGTGGCACTGGTAAGGACTACTCACACATGACAGACACCTTAATAGAGAGCAAAGGAGAAAAGGAAGACAGTGTTTTGAATTAGTATTGAAGAGCAGCAGATACACTAGAGAACTCAGGCTCAATATGCCTGCTTACTTATGGATACAATACAATACAACAGTTTAACAATCAATTTCATTTTTCCCATCAGTGTGAAGGGATTAGAATTGTGACAAGCTAGAGAGAAGTGCATTTGAAAGCTTTAAGTAGACAAAGACTTACGACTTGTGTACGCTGCAGTTGTAGAAAACAAAACTGGTATTTGCGAATGCCAAGCCTGTCTCCTTGGACTTGAGATAGAGCTGCACAATCTGGTGGTCACCTAGAGAAAATAGATCAAGATTAATATTTTGATTCACAGAGGTAGAAAGATGTTTTGTATTCAGGTAAAATGAGGAGAAAAAGAATAGAAGCAAAAATTGCTTTTGTTTCAGAAGTCATTTACTGAACCCATTATCGACATTTTCATTCAACTTTTGAAAAAGTAGGAGAAACAAAACAGTATCATAATGCTGACTGCATGGCACAAATAACTTACAGCAAGAGGAGTGGGTAGACACTTTTAAAGAACCCCTGCCTGTATGATAATAATTTTATTCACTTGTTCACATATCTTTCTTCAGTATCTATTCACACTAGATTTTCCCATGAAGAAAAGAGGACTGCACTGCTACGAGCCACAGGTGCTCAGCCTGTTGCAGTGGTAAAAGGCAGTATCTTTAAAGAAGAGGAGAGTAGAAGGGATTTGTTGGGTTAAGTCTCTCTATCCCTGCCGTCTTATAAGAGACAATAAAAGTTGGTGCACACACATTTCCCTTGGGATGAAAAATATTCCCCTGGAAAAGTCTTTGAGAGTGTCTTTGACAAGGTAAAGGGGAAGAAGATGAAACGGAAACCGTGTGTGTTTGTGTATGTAAGTGTGTGTGTATGTGAGCTTGCGCCTCATCTGTATTTGGTGTGTCCTTTTGTCTGGCCCTAATGAAGGAGTTCATGTTTAATTCAACAGCACATCCACACATCTAACTACTCTCGCGCTACACTACCTCTGTACCTCTCTCTCTCATCCCCACTCTATCTCTACCCACAGGTCTCCTCGCTTCCTTCCACACCGTGACTCCTTCTTTTCCCTCGTGTGTCTCTCTCCATCTCTCTAACAAAGAAGGAATCATTCATCAATCACAGTAAAGCACCGCTGACAACGGATCTGTCCTAATTAGGCCACCTAAATGTTACCTTGAAGCCTGCTCACACTATCTATCCCTCCCTCTCCCTTCACTCCATCCATTGCTCTCCCTTCTTTTCTCTCTTTCAACCAAGCTTAGACTAATGAGAACTAGTAAAAATAGAGGATGAAAAGTTCAAATATATGCAAAAATGTGGAATATTTTACTCTTTCAGCAACAGGAGAAGGTGCGTTTTGCCGTGCGGGATAAAGACTAAGCAAAAGATGGAGTTTAGATGAGTGCAGCTTCACCAGCTTTACATGTAGTTGACATGGCAAACATTAAACAAACACTTTTAATTCCCCAAAGACCCCTCAGGCTCTCTGTCAGCCTTACATCTGTACAGTATGTTGTCTATCTGTGGATTACCGTATTGCAGAGGTACTGTGTGTGTGTGTGAAGCAAATGAAGGAAAATGTGAATATTCATGCATGTGGAAAGCTGAAACCTGAAAGGCCTCTGCGGCATTGTTATTGCATCATTGTCTGCTCATTTCAGCTCTCTGCACTTGAATGAGCAGTGTGTAGGATTTAGTGGCATCTAGCGGAGTAGTTGCTGATTGCAACCCCCTCCCATCCCTTGACTAATTTCATCTGTAGATATTAAATTCTCATTCTAAGATAACAAAAACATAGATTATTAGACACTAATGAAAACATATGTATTAATATTATTTATATTATTGTCATATTCGGTGAATAGAGCCCTCTAAATCTTACACACTGACCTTAAAGACTATATTTAAGGTTTGTTTTTGGCTCCAATATCTAAAAAGATTTGATATATAACATTTTACAAGCGACACACAATTCAAGGTTAATATAATTTTCTTTAGAATCACTACATTAACAGTGATGGGGTTTAAACTCATTCAGGAACAGAATTCCTTTGTGTGTAAATTTTGAGCATAATTGATGGATCACCTTCTTTTTCTATCTATTTTCTCTTTTCATTCATTATTCATACTTTCTTTTTGTGGAAGTATGGAAGGAGATGGCATCATTATTATTTTAACATGGGGACACAATGAGTGTTGGTGATGAAGGACTGGCTGCCTGGGGACAGGCTCTCCCAGATGGAAGCTTTGTTCAATTAGACCAGGCTCAGTCGACCATGGAGAGGCGAGGTTAAGAGCAGGGGAAGTAGTGAGAGAAAAATACATCTTCTCTTCTTTGCTTGTGGAATGAGTATCATCAGAAATGTTTTAGCTGTTTGCCACTTGGAAACAGTGACACCGTCTGAAAGGATAGTGTAATCTGCAGGCACTAAATTAGCTGAAATACTGTATGCAGTTAGATATTCTTTTTTGCACTGGGGTTAACTGGGGTCCCATCACTCCCTCTGGAGTATACAACTCTGAGTTGTAAATAAATCCCAAAGCATGTTCATTCAATTACTAAACATGTCCTAAGGCATTGCTTCAAGGTCTACTGAGTTGCCGACGGCAACGCGAAAACTAAAATTCATTGAACACTCATGGCCCTAGGACTACTGTGCTTCTCACTAAAGGGGAAACATTCAGATGAATGCGTAGCTCCCTGTCAGACATGTATGTTTGTATTCAACATGTGCTCTAATGTTGAATTACAGTTGCAGTTGATGCTGAAATTGGCTCTTTTTGTTCTTGATATTACAAATAATGGTATTTGACAGCAGGCTTCCTCCAGATTATAAAAAGTGTAGATGTCATGTACCCAGTGATGAAAAAAATAGGTCCACCCTTACCTTTGTCAACAATAATGCGTGGCATCTCTTTCTCAGCGGGTGAAGAGCACTTGATGCGGTTTCCCTCCACCAAGCCATTCATCTCAGCCAGGTCCTCAAAGGTGCAGTTGACACCCGCAGAAAGTTCTGGGACATTGTGGGCCTCTAACACCAACTGTAGAGAAGGGAAGGTAGAAAAAGGGTGTTAAAAGTTGTCAGTATTCTGTGCAATAATATACTAAATATTCAATTTACAATAACTGCATGGACTGCAAGTATAATAAAAGAATAATGAAATGAGCTCATGAAAGTGATCAGTAGCTTTGATACTCTGGTGAACCATGGGAAAAAAACGAGGTAGGGAGGATTCAGTTTCACATTCAAGACAGCACACATAGAAAATCATTGACCGAGTCCATTTTATTTCTGTGACTATGGTTAGAGATGAAATACAAAGTTAGGTCTACAAACAGTGTACAAAGCTCAAACTCCCACATCTGTGAGCACTTCAGATTAAATCTTGAAGCCAATATGTTCTTCAAATATGAGACAGTAACACAATGTTGCTAATGAGAAGCACAGCTGCAAGTTCTGAGCTGTGTAAAGATCCATCTGCAGGATGGACAGTGGCCAGAGGAGAGACAGGGGGACTCTTGAGTTAGAGATTCAGTGATCTGATGCATCCCGCTCAGACATACAAACAAGACTCTGATGTAGAAAGACAGATTGACTCGAAAAGAAAACTAGCGCCATCTTAAAGTATCTGATGGCCACAAGCACGACTACCTTCCTTGCCGCCTCTCATAACGCCTTGTGGCATCTATGGGCTGTATAGATTGAACATTCCATCATGATGTTCTGGCTTTCTGGCTCAGCAAGAAAAGGTGGGACGAAGTGTGAAAGAAATTCTGACAAGTTATGAAAAGGTAAATGGAAGGATGGGTAGTAAGAGGAGCCAACTGAATGCAGATGGCTAAAACAAAGCACAGGATGGAGAAAGGCAGGAGAGAAAGAGAGGAGGACAGAAATAGCAGGAAGATGGAGGAGAAGACTGACACAGTGGAAGGAGAAGAGAAAAGTGCAGGCATACAGGCTACTGGACAGAGAGGGAATAGGGGACTGGAGAATGCAAATCTTCCCTCTTCATTTAAAAATGCTGCGTAAGCTCTCTCTGCACCTCAGCAAAAAATGGCTTCAGGTGGAGCAGGAGGAAAAGAAAAAAAAACCCAACTGTCCTTGAATAAAGAGAGAGAAAAGAGGGCTGTGGAGGCAGTTGGAGTGGGGTCAAGACCAATATATACATATTGATGGAAAAGTGTGGCTGCAGTAGGCCTTGGTCCAGGCATTGATTTGAAGCGTGGTCCATAGTACACTTGTTATGTGATGTGAAAGCTGCCTCACTGGCAGAGCAGGGGTGACCTACGCTGTTTTTATATTGCTGTTTAATGAAAAGACGGCAGCGCCTGTGTTAACAGATACACAGCTTCCCACATAAAATGGACAGTGTGCTTCTATCTCTTACATATCCTCTCCCTCTCTCTTATTCTGTTGCTCACTCTACCTCCCACCTTTTTGTTCTCCTCAGTTTAATTTATTTTTCCTTTACAGCCAGACCTTGAGTTTCCTCAATTACATTTAGAGGACTCACGGCTAAGCCCAACTACAGCAGGGATGCATAAATATGTAAATAACCTACTCATGTTAACAGAAATATCTGCCCACGTCCACGCCCATATGGAATAAAATGTAAAGAAAATAACAGCTTTTTTCTTAAAATGGATTTGATTTCAACAGTGGAGTGTCTCTGTTACTCTCGAGAATGACTTGGTTTATCTTTCCAAACAAATATTTGATACCACAAAGGTCAAGGAGGAGCCCCTGTCTCTTTGGCAGAAGCCTCTGCCCTGCAATCAGTTGGATGGGAGATGTGTGGCATAGCCTTTGGGTAAAGCCTGCTCACTGGGAAAAGGTTAAACACTCTCTAAAGGCTCACTCTCACATACACACACACACAGGCACACGCCCCCCATGAATATCATTAGAGTGATGCAGAGATGTACCTCAGAAAATCAACACCTCTCATGTGACACTCAGAGCAAACACGGATGGAGAATAGTCATTCAGGCTTGACCTTAGAAAATCACATTGGATATTTATGCACTTGGTCTCTGAGACTCAAAGCCATTTCCAAACCATCATCAAATAGGTAATGGGATTGAAATGTGACATCACTTAAAGTGGTTAAGGTCAGTGGGATTTTCATAACTTTCACTGTTACAACCTTTGAAATTAATTATTTTTCAACATACTGAGATTTGATAAAAATAAATTAAAAAAAACAAGCTTTGGACGATATAAAATAACACAACACAAATTTCTCATGGGGATGCAGAAATTCAAACACCTTTGGTGTAGACACATACATACACAGAGCTACTTAAAAACATACAATAAGAAGCCATTTGTTTCTGTCCCAATGAAAAATAACTCAAATCAGAATGGGCCTTTGGTGGAGGTGAAATATGGAGAAGTGCAATGGGATAAAGTGAGACAACAGCCACAGGTCTCCATTTGATTATTTTCACCCAAATGCAACTAATGCAGCTAAATATATAGATATTTGGGTCTTTATATAACCAGCACATAGTATCATATAGGAAATTACATAGCACTTGTATTGTGTATATAACAAACTCTAGATATGAGTGCAAACAGAGACTCTGCTGGAAAATAAATCTATGGAAAGCAACTAAAGAAAACGTGCTTGTATTTCTTCAATTCCTGCAGAGACATATTTTGTTGCAATGTATCACACCTCCTTGCACACTAATCAATACACTTAAACAATCAAAAACCATTCAGACCCTTTAAAGCTGGCAGCTGTATTAGAAAATGTCCTGGGGAAAAAGTGCTGCATTTAGTTGCCAACAATCACAATAAACACAGCTGAGCTAAACTGTGTGCTGTTAATGATTGTTGACATTTGTTTGGGAGAGTATTTCACTGCACAGGACTGAAAGTTGTGAAGTCAGGATTTGAAGGATGTCTGCTGGCAGGCGGCAAAGTGATGTAAAGCAGAATTATGGAGTTAACACTGGCTACTAATCAGTATCTAGAGCATAATTACATTGCATTACAAATTATTTTTGAGTGTGTGATGTTGTCAGTCTGCCAGACAAGACTTTCTCACTCGAAACTAATTCAGCTAGCCTCTCTGTTTATGGCTCAACTAAAACAAATGCTTGCTGAAGTGTTTCTTCAAAAAACAAAAAATATACTGAATCACTTCTAATTAAAATTTGACTCTAAATGGATCAAGCAAAACAATAAAAATAATGACAGTATAGATGAAAAATATGAAACTGCAATCAGAGGAAACTTTTAAGGCAAATAATGTACATGACCTTTAGAAAAAAGGTTATTGTTTGTACTTTAGTTTAGATGAGGAATCTGTTTCCACTCACCGTGACACTAAACTGGGACACTGAGATGTTGTTTGGGTGGACACTGAGACGCACACACTGCTTGATGTCTGATGCGAAACGACGGGGCTCTGATGAGAAAAAAAAAAAAAAAAAAAAGCACAAGAGAGTGGGTGTTATTCATGGATGACAAATGCACATACACACATGAATCTAGTAACCTGACCAGGGCTTACCCCTTCCCACCTGTTGGCACTTGGGAAAAAGAGAATATCCCGCCGCTCCCCGACAAACGGAGTTAGATACATTTATCATATTTCCTCTCTAGCAGTGCACCAGCTACAGTGGCCAGTGAATGGAAACCCAGTCTCCAGGAGGCGGGAGCAGTGGCATTTAAAACAATGGTTTCTCTATACATGGAAGTGGAGCCGGTCCCTTGGGAAACAGGTAGGCCTCGTCTTTGTAATGCTGTCTTAATGACTGGCATTCATGGGCAATGCCAAGTGCAGGTGGAGATGTGGATGTTGGTGGGAGTCGGGGATTCCTTCATCTCTTAATACCACACCAGGTGGTCTAATCCAGTCTACTACAGTGGCTTGGGGAGTTAGAGGACTGGACCCTTTGTGTTGTCAAAGGAATTTACTGGCTCCTGTTCCGAATACTATTCTTTGACATACTACAGGACAACTCCCCATAGTCTGAACATCTAAATGGGTTTTTAATTCAATTCGTTCCCACCAAAGATTAATAGAGGAAATGTTCAATGTTAAATATTACAGCTGACAAAACAATCATTAAGCTTGAAGTTGTTCATAAATGTATGTTCGTGAGAAATTCGGTGAGAATTCAAAAGGGCAGAATTGCGATAGAACTTCAACTTTCTACTCTTCCCCAAACGCACACACCCACTCACTCACTCTTGTTCTCTTCTAATCCCCTCATAAACTTATGCAAGTCCCCTATTGATTTAGACAAAAACTTGCTGTGCAATTAACAACCTGGCAAATCCATAGAGTGGCCTAAAACTCCTTTAGAGAAAGAAAAGAATGAAAAGAAAGGAAGAGGTTGTAATGAACAGATGAAAGAAAGACTTTGGAGGTGGTTGACGTCTGAGATACAGTAATACCTTATGCAGCAAGACGCTTTTTATCCAGAATTGGGGAGATTGAGGGAGGGTGGGTTTTGACCTGACATGAGTATTGTAAAGTTAAGCAGCCTAACGTGCCGCAAAGAAGACAGACATAAAGAAAAAGAAAAGAAATAATCTGTTTGAGAGAGGGAGTGAACAGGAGGAGGGGTAAATAGTGCGAGAGAGAGAGAGAGAGAGAGAGAGAGAGAGAGAGAGAGAGAGAGAGAGAGAGAGAGAGAGAGATAGAGAGAGAGAGAGAGGAAAAGAAAGCAAAAAAGAAGCAAGATTTAAAGGGACGGCAACCATTGTTGGCTTTCTGTGAAGCTTTCACTGCTAAGCCGGTTTGAGTAGGGGTTTAATCGCTTCGAGTTCCTTTGTGCTCCTTTATCACTCTGTCTGTTCCTCCTTTCCTAGCACTGATTTAATAAGACCACATCATATAAGTACCCCCAGGCAAACAGTACACAGAAACCCACAAATACACACTTTTCACGTACATACACATAAACATATACACACTGTTTTCTACCTTGCATACTCACAGGTCTGTTATTTACACACATGAAAGAATAGCATTCATAGAAAGAGGTCCAGCGGGACATTTTCTGTATGTGCTTGCCTGTATGTGTTTTTTAATGAATATTTGTATTATTATGTTTTTCTTTGTGCTCACTCCTTGGACAGTGTCAGTATTTTGATAGAAAACATAAAATCTCACGCCAAAAAGATTAGCGGTAATGCATTATTTGTGTTTACTGGCACAATCTCTCCTAGTGAATCACCACTATAAGTGACTGAATCATTACAACTGAATAATAAATGGATGAACAGAGGTTTATACCAGTCAGTCAGTTTCTTCCTCTCTCTCTCTATCAAACAGATATATCTACACAGTGCAGCTATATGCTGTTCTCTTCAATATCTTTATTAACAGCTACATTTCATTGATTCCCTGAGGATGCAACATAGCAAAACAATGATATGAAGAAATTACAAAGAACAAAATAATGGATACTGATAACAATAAATTAATATCAAGCACCTAATAAAGGAATAAGGCACCCAGATGCCCTCAGATTAGCTTTAATCAAATGCAGTCATACAAGACCAATAATATGGAGATAAACTTCAAGAGGAAAAGCCCCTAGTCATGAACCAACATTTCTCAATTTGCAGTGTTTGTTGACAGTGTAAATGAGATGCTATTCATTCTAATTCATTGGTAATTTTCCAGGTTGTAGTTTTGTGCTGTTTATTATCTTGTCAATGGATGATATGCACTAGCTCACCTACAAATTAGGGAAGGATCATTCTCAATATTAGTAAATTATTTAACTCTTGTTCATTTAAAATTTGAATTGAATTGTCAGACTTCGTACAGCTGATCTAACTGACTTACATATGATTGTGTCTTGTATCTTAGTTTCTCATTTTTAAACAGTTATGCTTCTCTTATTTCATCCTTTATCTTGTGTAAAATGCAGTATAGAGTACATATGAGACTATGACTGCTTCACTTTTGTACACTTTTGTACAGTGTTTATGGTTGCCACATCCGGAATGATGCTATAGAATAACTGCTGAAGTTATGATTTCGGGCTAGCCTCTGTTCCACATACTGTAACTCAATACAATCTCAGCATTCAGCATTTCTTTTATTGATCTTTCTGAAAAAACTATGTAATGTATTCCTGTCCATATTCTAAGACAAATCTGTAATTGCTGTAAAAGGGATGGAGCTTAGGGGAAATGTTTTTCTGTTTTGTTTTTTTTTTGTTAAAGGCAGCTCAAAACATAAATATTGAATAAAAATATTATTTATTCATTTTTATAAAATAACTCTCATCCTATTTAGACGTGCAAGATACACACACTGTTGAGAAAGGCTCTATTTGCAAGGCTGTATTTTTTGTTTTTAACAATGTTACAAATGTCAATGGATTCTCCTATTTAATACATAGGGCCCTACATTTACAGTCCATCATTTTTCCATAGATTCCACAATAGAACGGAAAAGTTAAATGACTTTACACCTCTCAGAGATGATGCAAAACAATGATGACGATGATGCCCAAAATCTCAATTTATAGCTCATGAGTGTCCATTATATAGGGAATAGAAAATGAGTAAAGGGGGTGATTTTTGACACAACCACAGTTTCACTTCAGCTGTGTGACAGAAATAAGCAGAGTAAACATTATGCAAAGACTTGTTAATGTCAAGTTCACACCAAATAACATTTTAGGTTAGGTTTTTATGTGTGTGAGTCACGATGTTTATGAGAAATAAATATGACTGCAAAGATTTACAGCCCACAATTTTTATGTTTTATAATGTATCTTGATATAGTTACAAGCTAAAACGACATAATGAGGCAGTGTGACTTAATGAGTGCAACAACTAGACCTGGCATGACTGGACTGGGGCCTGTTAATATATTATCATTAGAGAGAGGGTATATCACTTGCTCTAGGAAGTGGACAGGGGCCAATTTGTTTAGCTTGTTATGCAAATGCACAGTGAAATTTTCATTAAAACAAACAAACAAACAAACAAATGGCTTTGCTCAACTGCAACAAAGAACGTCAATCTGAAGAAAAGACCAGTGATTGCAAACACTTGTGGATTGATTTCCTGCTTCACTTATGTCTTTGTTGGACCCTTCAGCTATACTATGCTAATACTATGAAATAAAATAAATAAATAAAATGTTTGATTTTGTGCGAATAGCCAACTGACTATAAATAATGTTTATGCATAAGGATTCTCGTTGTACGAAGGCAGGCCTAGCCCTCTAGTCTGACATGATGTTTGCAATTCCAGCTTTTACTGTATATACTTCTTCACAGACTTGTTTTATGCTATATTAGTGATAAATAAAGGTGGTAGTGCAAGCCAGCACATTGTATTATAGGAACCTGAATGGCCTGTTTCTGTCTGGAGATGGCATATAGCCCTGCAGGGACTGTATGTTTCATCTCTTTCTCAGAGTCAGAAGGTCACAGACTTGCTGGGAAGGATGAGACAGCCAACAGGTCGAATTATTAGCTCTGACATCCCAGACACAGGCCATGCAGGGACTGTGACTCAGCAGAAGAGGGAGGCTTTTGCTTTTCTCTGAATCTCTCTACCTCCCTAGGGGTTGGACAATGGCAATACTGAAAAAAACAAACAAACAAACAAACAAACAAAAAACATGGTTTTCTCATTCAGTTCAATGCCACCACCACAATGGTGCAGTAGAAGGCCGACAAAATACAGAGTAGTATGAAAAAATGGTCCTGAGTCAAATTGTCTGTGGTACAATGCACTGCCATCTGCCAACACACTGTTTACCTCACAAACATTGACAAAGAAGAAAATTACTGTCATTCTGTCATTCTTCACTTTGGCTGAGAGTAGGATGGTCTACTGTGTGGTGTTTTGGCTTTCGGGAAGCCTTCAAACTGGACTTTCTGGTTTGTGTTTCATCTTCAAAATGCATAGTTCCATTGTGGGAAACACTTCTTCAATCGCTGACACTACTTTTATTTGATTTCTTTCCTGACATACACCCAAGTTTATGATCATTCTACTGTATCCTAAAAACCTACAGTCATGCTATAGTGGGGAATATCAGCTAACATGCATCTGTTTTCCTTTAAGATGTGGTCTTGCTTCCAGTCTGAATCCCTCACCAATGTGTTAGACATGTACACATATTGATTTGGATTAATCCAAACGTCCACGCCACTGTGAAGAGGAATTTATGTAGCTGCTCTGGCTGATTTGGGGCTCCAGTGGAAAGGATATTGAAGATATTGGCGTACATGGTTTAGCTGATGTAAGAGGTGGGTATTATCAGAGCAAAGCACTGGATAATTGTTTTCAATTACTATCCAGACAGACCTTGAAAGAAAAAAAGATTGCATCGTTTGTAACAATATGAAACAATCCCACCCTTTGTAAACATCAAAGAATAGGCCATTTAGAGAACCAGAAATCAAAGCGATTTAGATTTCAAATAACAGTCATAAAAAGCCTGACTGGGGCCATCTTCTTTCTGGAGAATTAGATGTCCAACATCTATTCATTTGGCTAGTAAACACTGTTGTTGTGCAGTGCTGTTTGACTGACTGGCAATGACACATTATGAGAGTGCAAGCTGAAAGGATTAGATTGGCCCTGAATGGAAACTAATCTGCACTCTTGTTTCTCAGAGCTTTTGATAAGGTGACACAATTAGAGTGAGGCCGAGAAAAGGGCAGACAAGGATTTTTAGCCTCTGCAATTGTGGATGATGAGGCAGTCACTGCCATTCAAAACTAGATGGTCTTGTGGATAATATATTTCATCACGCAATATTCATCATGATTTATCCCTTTTTGATGATTTCATTTACTACACTATTTAGAATACAAAATGAACTTACTATTCTGTTAAGTACCTGCACACAGAGCAGAAAACATGAAATTCTGATTCTAATTCAATGCCAGCCCTGTGACATGCCCTGTAAACTACATAAACAGTAATAACAAAGAGAATAATAACTTAAACAGAACCTTCTTCTGATTACATAATAATACCAAATTATAAAAATCAAAAACTTTAGAAAGAGTATATAAAAGAATAAAATTCACTCTTCAATGCAACACAAAGTAAAGTGTCAAAGACAGTATCAAACATAGAGTAGTCTGGTATTTTGATAGTATAACTCCAAGCTTGCAGCTGAAACTAGTCGAGTATCAGTGGGGCGCAGGTTGCAGGGCTCAGGGGAGAGCTGAGAAAGAATATACTAAAGAGAGGGTGCAGATGTATCTGGCCATGTGAGACTTCAGGTGTAATGCATAGCTAATGTGAGGCATGGAGAAGGTCAAGCAGTCTGGGAAATGAAAGCTATTAAATTCCCACAAAGCCGAGGTCCAGCCATGCTCAGCTCTATTAAATGCTCATGTCACTGGAGGAAACAAACACCTGAACATACAGCACATGCACGCACACACACCAGATATATGTCAAAAAGAATATATAGCACATGTATATATACACATAATAAATATACAAAAAATATGCATTCATATTCCTGTACACAAACAAAAGAAATAAACCTCTCCTGCTATGAAATTACAAGATTCTTTAAGTATTTGGTGTATACTACACAACTGGGTTCCTGCTGTTACAGCGCTGTTTGTGGTAAATCATTGCACAACAAACAGGCATTTTATGGTGTAACTGAAACCCAATTACCATACTACCTCATGCATCATCAGACACTATATGGAATCCTATACATACTAATAGCCTGAGGATGCATAACGTACTGTAGAGCAAGAGCTGTGTCACAGAGATTCAGTCAAATCACACATCTACATTCAGCCTTGCTCTATCCTCTCACTCAAACGTGTGACCAAAGACACACACACGCACACACTCACATACACAACAGTCAGCGTGCCCCCATGTGCTATCATTAAGAGTGGTGGTCCACAGAGCAGAAATCCACATGGAGGGGCCAGTGGGAGAGTCATTACCTGGCCCACTGGCCATGACCCTGTTACTCCCGTTTGTGGACACACACACACACACACACATAAACACACAGACACACACACATAATCTGTGTCTCACATATAAGCTCATACCAAAGACACAGAAATTGTAGAGTGGCTGCCCCCAAGTCTAAAAATCTCTGAGCCGTCCCCTTTACGTACTACCAATGCAAGAACACCGGCTGAGCGGAAAATTACACAGTAACACTGCCGCTGAGAGTTTGCACAGGTAACCATATGAGATAAAATGATCCTTCAAATATATATGTATATGTGTGTGTGTGTGTGTTTTTGTGTGTGTGTGTGTGAAGCAGGCAGAGAGCCTGATTTCAGCAATCAAAAGACATAAAAAGTTGAATAAAATGAGGGCTATTAGCACTTATTATTTCTAACAATATCTCACGCACACAAACACACACACAAATGGTGACCAGCAGTATCAATCTGGCCTTGCGGGCAAACAAGTAGCAGCTGTTTCTCTCTGCCGTGACTTTTGGTGCCTCACACTCCACCATGCAATGTTTAGCAGCTGTCAAAAGCTGTGCCACCGACTTCCTTTATCTCTCTTTCTATCTCACGTTCACACAAACAAACAAACAAACAAACGATCCCCTTGAGGAGCTATGCAATGGTGGGATGGTGTGGCTTATTAGGCTGTTTATCTAGCATATGTGATGCCAGTGCTACCCTTGAAGATGCCATTAGGCCAGCTTCTTTAGCAAATTTTGATCCCTATATTTCCTGCACTAGGAGTGACATGAGGGGGTTGCAATCTGCAACTAACCACTAGATGCCACTAAATTCTACACATTGGTCCTTTAAATGTTCAGAGTTCTAAGATTACTTATTCTTTGTATTTAATGATGACGAAGGTGAACTAACATGATATCCTAGATGGGATAAGACAGACAAAGGATGTGAAAGCTATTACTGGATTATTTCCAAATGGCTCATATATCACTGTCCCATTTATTACTACATCAAAACACAATCTGACCTCACATTCATAAAAATAAAAGCCTAGGCACTGACAAGGGAAGACAATGACATATCACTGCATTGCATCTACAGTATTATCCCAAAGTATTTGTGAATTGAAGTCCCCAGGCTGAGGATGTTTTCATAAGTGCCCTCTGAGGGTGATAGTGCAGGGCACTGGAGGGCTGCTTTTCAATGGAATCTCAATGGTGCACTTGGCTTTTATCTTTTATATATTGTGTTATGACCCTGCATGTGTGAAGCTGCAGATGGCAGCACATGATACTATTGATCCAGGCAATCAATATTCATCCTGTGGAGTTAAGGTGTGTTTATTCAAAGCCACAAGGCAGTTCCTAACTCTGAATGAGAAGACACATTGAAACTCTGCTATCATTTTCTATGCTTGATAAAAGAGCACTTGCAGGTCTCTGATACAGGTTTCTGTGTCAGACATAAGGCCTGATACTGTATGCTTTCTAACATGCAACTATAAAAATAATGTGATTCATTTCTGATGAATGTGTGCATTAGTGGTATATGGTGCCTATTCTAACTAAGGAGACACTCAGATTCATATTTTAGAATCAACACATAACATACAGAATGCTTGTGAAGAGCTTCTGGAAAATGCACATTCGAGACACTGTTTCCATTTTCTTCTAACTTTGAAGATTTCATTTCTACAGACAAACAGATCAAAGGGCTTGTCCATATAGTATACTGATACATAACTCATGCAGGGAAGGATGCATAGTGCTAAAAAAAACAACAACCCTGAAACCCTTTTCTTGCCTTTTCGTTTATCTATCAAAGGCATACAACATGATGGAAAGGTCTAAAGGATACACTGGAGATAATGCAATGTGGTTAAAGAAATTAGTGGTGTAAACAAAAAATGCCTTGTCGTTACTCAAAAGCGTCCAGCTTGTAAGTAAATCTATACATACAGATACATACTAATGATGTCATTATATTATTTTGGCAGGCATGAGTAATATCAGTGACAATGCTATCTGATATTAATACTGAACAATCAGTAGGGATTACTGTAGGATTATATAACATGGTGAGTACCCTCCCCCAGAGCTGCTCTCCATCATAGTCAAGATGAACCGTATGTGTGCGTATGTGTGTACACTCATATCCTCAACTAGAGTTCGTGCTCCTAGACTTTAATATATGCTCTCCACTTAAAGATTTCTCATCCCCACTCTTCCTGAGAATTTATGTAACGTCACGTCTCGTGGCATGGAATATATCGCCATATACCTCACTTCTTTTGACTGTCAGCACATTCATCCTCTCTGTCTCATGTCAGTCCTTGTGCCTGGTTCATGCTCTGCCGGACAAAAGAAACCAAAAGCAGACACCTTCCCCACTGTGAGTGTCTGTGTTTCTCTCTGTGCGGTAGGGTGACAATAGGTGACAGTGAGCAATGGTCCTGACTTAAAAGTGGGCATGCAGCTGTTGTGTGTGTGTGCCTGTGCATGTGTGTTGGGGCTAGGCAGATTGGTGTGTATGTGTGTGCACGCGTCTTCATACTATGCTGGTGACAGTTGAGGGAGAACTAAGAGGTGCAGAACTCCGTTCCATCCTGATGCCCCTGTCACTTCTTGGCCTTGTTCGCTTCCCTCAACTTCCTTTAGCATCCAGCAAAAGGTGGAGGGTGGTGGTAAAGGGGGAAAGGGTGAAACTAGTCACCCATACTCAGGGGATGGCCATCCTCCCCTGGGCACAGACATCAGAGCAAGTGCCATGGATGGCAAGGATCTCAAGATCAAAAAACAACTCTGAATAAGTTTAACTTTGAGAGTTAGCTAAGTTATTTTTCTGCAGTGTTTAATACCATTGTTGGGAATATTAAGCTGTCATGGTTGCTACTAATTCTAAGTTGCTTAAGTTGTGATTAAAGAGCTCTAGATCAATAATTACTTGGAAAGCCAGATCGTTGGCACTGCAAAAAAATCAATAAATGGAACTGGGAATTGATTGAGGTCTACTATTATTGATGTTCTGATCTGTAAAATGCATCTCAGAGGAGATTCAAAGTGCAGTGGATACACATGGGAAGCCTAAGTCAAACTTCCCTTTATTGGGAATCTGTTAATGTCTGGTTATGTTGATATAGTCCAGCAGTTGGTTTAAAAGCTACTGGCATCTGTGTTTTTATTCTTACAGTATCTAGTTCAACTCAGGATAACACAATCCTGCTGTTTTCTTTATCATCTCCCGTTAATCTTTTTTTTCCCCTTTATGATTTCCTCTCTGTCCTTGCATCTTGAATCAGAAAGTCCAGTTGTTAAATTATTATTCCACAAAGCAATTTGTTTTCCTATCATGTTTTTTTCTTCATTATCACAAATAAATTAACCATTGGATATTTTTTTCATTTCATTATTCTTTTGTAGCTTTTCTCATTCTTTCCTTTGAGTAATAAATTAATTTCAGTTGTGTGTAGGTGACATTTTCATTCAGTTAGACCATGATGCCAGCAGGAGAGAAAACATGGTAAGAGTTGGCAAGGTTAAATATAGACTATATAGGACACTAAAGAACACCACCACTATTGTGCATTCAAACAGGCAATTACATATATAACTTATTAATGCAGTATCCACCTACTCACTTCTAGCTTGGCCTCTAATATAATGCCACAGCTAATGTTGTTTGTTAAAAGGTGGCTGGCCTAATGTCTTATTTTAAAATTGGAGGAAAAACTTTCTTTTGGTTTAAACAACTCCTTTCTCTGTTGACAATTTGTTTCAAAGCACTTACAGCTATCTCCAGGGGGAGGCTGGTGATCACCACAACCAAACAAGAGTCCCTGGTAGCATGCTAATTGTGGCACTGCAGTTTAATTAGCATTAGTGTGGCATACCACAGTAATGAGCACACTGAGGTAACGGATGACTGTGACACAGCGACAGGTAGCGGCAATGCAGAATTAATATGAGAGAGACGGGGGAGAGAGAGAAAGAAAAACACATTCAGTGGATCTGCCAATTAGCTTTTCCCTCTGAAAAGGTTATTCATTTGACAGCACCAAAGATGTCTTGGGAAAACAAAGGATTCAGAAGACAAGGAGGTTTGCAGCATGACTTGCAAGTTTTATCAGCCATTTTGTGTTTACTTATGACTTCTTGAACTTTTTTGGTATACAAATAAGCTTGTACATGTGTGAGACGGCTATTTATCAAGTACGATTGTGTGCCTCGAGAACAGAACTTCATCAAAGCATTTAGACTCATCTTATCTCTTCCTTTGATAACCCAAAGTGCTACCAGAGTGTTGTCTGGGTCCACTGATTTACAAGGATTCCCCTGTGTATTACAATTTACCTCTAGAAGTTTACTATTGATTGTATAGAGAAGTCTTCTCTAATTAACTAGGAGAAGGTATTTATTTGCCTGTGGCCCGTGGCTCAGATGACTTTACTGTTCCACTACAGGAACGAGGGATCAATGTTTATGAGTGTTTGGAGGAAGAGAGGAAAGCAGAGTTTGAAGGAGTAAAAGAGATGCTGTTCATGGGCAAAAACACTTCTAATACTGGGATCTGACACATGTGGATCACATGTGTGCACAGGCAAAAGTGTATAATAGGGTACAATGCAACAAAACAAATATTGAAATAAATGCAGTCTGGGTGGATTCATGGAAGCATAAATATGTGTGGTCACACACAAACAAAAATCTGTATGACAAGCCTGCTGGAGATGGAGTGTGATTTGAATGATAGTGACGGGAGGAAGAGGGCAGACAGAGAAATAGAAAAGTGAGAAAAAGTGAGAAAGACAAAATGGTTTCAGCACACTGGGAATATTACGCCTATCGCAGCCAAAAGCAGAGATTGAGATATGTCAAACCAATTATTAATGTGAAGATATTGCAACATTAGCACCACTTGTTCCAAATTGACACAAATATCGCAGAGCAATGTGAGATATTCTCAACATCCATGCCAAATATGATGACATTCATTTTGACAATGCTACTTCCCCAAATATGGTTTCCAATCTGTCTGGCTGTCAAGCATGACAGGCACGTTGACAGTGTAGTTAACCACTTACAAAACTGACAGCTGACAGACCGGCATTAGGGAAGTTAACTTATCCATAACATAGCTGTAACATTTCTGGCATACTGGCTCATTGCAGAAATGCCCCTGCCCTATTTGGGGAGGTTCAAAAGTGGATGGAAACCACACAGGAAAAGGAAAATGTCAGACTAGCATTATACTGTTCAAAACAAAACAACCCAAAAAACAAAAACAAAAAAAATACGACAACAAAAAAGTAAGATACAAAACCCCATGGTTTTTCTGAATTAACAAACACAATTAGAAAGTGAGAATAAACGAAAATAATATACTGTGGTTTACAAATCCTTAGGTCTATACGCATATATAACAAAACACAGATGCTATAATTAAATTAGCAACCTTTATTCCATTAATTTAGTTTAAATACTGGAGTGTGGAATAAATAATACATATGCACAACATAAGCATGTATGCATTTATGTTTGTTTCTGTGCACAGTCCTATACTATGCTTCTTACACACTCCCTTATAGGTAATCTTCTGTACGAGTCCTCTATGAGACCCTCCTTTGACTGACAGAGTGTGACATCCAATGTCAGTGGTAAAAGAGTGGAAAGAAGGAGAATGATGAAAAGCGGGGCTGATATGAGTGAAGAATTTCCTTTCACCTGCCGAGCTAGACAGGCATTAGCATAAGTCATGCATCTCAGCAGAAAAGAACATGAGCGTGATAGGCCAAGACAGTTTGGTTGACAGGTGAGGCTTCAGGTTTACTCGAATAGTGGCAGGGCTAACTGCAGGGGGGGGGGGGGGGTCTGACACAAAGTTTTCTATAGGACTTGAAAAACACATAGGGGGCATATAGGACATAGAGTTAATAGGATAAATATATGTCTATAAATTAAGACATTTGCTTTTCTAAATGAATGGTCAGTTTTTGCCAAGGGCAATAACTGCAAACACACACAGGTGCACTATCCACTCCTGTTGATTTCCTCCCCTGTACTATTGATTGCCTTTCTCCTCTTCCCCTGGTGTTCTCTCTAACAGCTCCTCTCACCGATCTATAAAGTAAATAAAGGCAATGCTGATAGGGAGAGAGAGAGAGAGAGAGAGAGAGAGAGAGAGAGCTTGCATTCTGTTTGCTCTCAGACCAGCGAGGTGATTTCAAGGTTGATTGGGAACAACAAACTATCTGGACAAACACTTTGAAGATGAACCGCATGCTCTCCTTCCCCTCAACACTCCTCCTTCCAGCACAAATAAGTGTGGGTGGGGGAGATTCTAAGAGTTCCTTGTGTTTTTGCCTTTTTGCTATATGGAATTAAAGATGTATTGTTTAAGCCTTTGGTCTGCAGTCAGTGTACTTGGCACAGTGCCCGTTTTTCACTTTTTTTTAAATTCTTTGTAGATTTATCTTTAACTTACAACAACATTTCACAACAGAGCACTGCAGTGAATATGAACACTCAATTAAAATTCACAAAACATCCATCTGTTGTCCCTTTACTACACAGCACTGTGAACTGACCCTGTGGGCATCGAAATGCTGCCACTCACTTATGGATGCTCATTCATTGGTCTTCCCTTCGGCTAATGCCAGATTAATCAATTCAAGCTATGGCTGAGAAGGACTCTTGGCCAATCACAGAACTGTAGGAAAACATGAGGACTTTGTAGTAGTGGTTTATTAAAACATCACTATACAGTAGTAAAAATGAGTGGATAGTGGAGTCTTGGCAGCTGAAGTCTGTGTTGTTTTTCTGTCATTCAATGACTCCCCCTTTTAAAAGCTCTGCTGTCCATAAAATAAAACTACACTTGAGTGTCCATCATTCCAATTAATGCTGTTATATTATTTTTGAATGAACAAGTCCCTTCAGGGGTTCAACATCCACCCAACCAATTCCACTATTTTTTTTATTTGAGTCACTCCTTAGAGCAAGATGAATAAAAATGTTATTCTGTCAAGATACTCAAGTGGGGTTGAGAGGAGAATGAAGGACATAGGATGAATATTTATATCCTTTGAATATCGAACACTGGTTATATTGCATTTGATATGACCTGGAGAGAAGGGCTATGTTTAATGTATGTGTATACTGTTTGTATGTGTTAGACCTACTCACCAAGGACAGACTTAATGCATTGTTAATTCACGGTCACACTATCTACCTTACAAGCGTTCTTTTCTTTCTTCAATTTTCTTTATCCTTCAGCCTATTTAAATTGTTTACTACAACACTTGTTGCCTATTTCTCCTTGGGGGTTTGGAGGATGAGCAGTATTATTATTATTATTAATGTTTGACAGTTAAAGTCTGTTGATTTCAGAGAGTGCAAATATGATAAAAATAGAGGTTAATGACAAAGATAAGTGTTTTCTTAAAAGTATTAAAACTAATTTACGGAGTGTGTTTCCTCTGTATTGTCACTACGACTAGCCACGTGCTATGTGGATTCTCTTCTCTTTGGATGTTTGCAGGACCTGCTGGGATGCACTCCATCAACTATTAATGGTTTTGCACCACTACTGACCTCATGTAACATGTCTTTAAATAAGAGGGGCATGGGGATGAGAGATTTATACACACAGTGTATCTGAGCCATTTCCTAATGGTGTTCGCTTAGGGACTATCAAAGCATAAATTTCCTGACCTTGTCATCTCAATGTGTGTTCAGAAAGCCAATTATTTTATAATCATCCTCAAGAGAATAAACAAAACTAACCTGTGGGGAAAAGGTGACGCACTGACGCAGTGTACTGTATATGTGTGGTAGTGTATGTACCTATACGTGTGCACATACATTTGCATCTCCGATGTATCATTCACGAAACATGCTCCTATATTCCACGGCACAGATCTTTCACAGACTGTCCCACTGAATTTTATCTGTAAATCAATATTTAATGAAATGTGTCAAAGATAAGGAAAAAAACAGGGAGTGAATAGATTTGAATATTTTGCTCCAAAAGCATTTGCCAGTGTCTAGCTAACTAATTCAGGATATTGGGTATTGCTGAATTGCCCTCCATTGTTTTGCACAAGTCACACTGTTGTACCGTCCTTTTCCAGGCTATTGTAAATTCCAGGTAAAGCTTAAACTTTACAGTAAGTTGCCTTAAGTAAATGGGGCTAACGCAATAAATATCTCAGGTGCCAAAGACTAACAGTGGTTAATATAACAGAAGGACATAGAGCAGGAAAACAGGGGTGATTACAGCGGAGTCCTGCCTCTGGTAGAGGTGACGCTCGGGGGAGCTTCAGTTACACCAAAGACCCATTAAGAATTCACAAGCTGGAGGATGGAGAGCGATGAGGAGAGAAAGGTAAACCTGTGGTCAATCAGTCGCACTAGGTTGCGCATTTTACGTGTGTTTGAGTGTCTGTGTGCTACAGGGGTGAAGGAGAAGCAAAACTGTTTGTCCAAAAAGTGTGTGTGCGTATGGTGTGTGCACACACCATGCACAAAACACACCTGTGATCTCCCTTTCTGCCCTTGTAATGGTCAAACACCTAGACACCTGAGATCGACTAAAGTGGCATTTTGGTTATTTTCTCTCTTTCTCTCTCTCTCTGGGCTCTATTCTCGTTTTGGCGACTTGACACCAATTCTCCAACAAGAAAGGTATGTGTGCGCCTAAGTGTACGCCTGTCCTTGTGTGTATGTGTGTGAAGAGAGGGGTGAGCTGAGGTGAGCCGATTCTATCAGACTAAGTGTGACAGGCCAATCTGTGGCCAACCATTTACCCTGGCTGGGAGGATGTCCCGGGTGTTAATGGGCTTGTATACGTATACACAGACACACACACACACACACACACACACACACAGTAACATTCACTTGCATGGGGACCATTTTCACATACAGTCGCACAACCTTAAGATTTTTAATTGGAAGCACATTTCAAGTGGCAAATATCTGCAAGACAGCTGCTGACTGGTTGGCTTTAATTTTTTGTTTACACTGATGTGTTTCTTTATCTTCAGATGAATTCTCTTCAAACTAAATGATATGCTTGGAACACATTGTTGTGATTTATGTTTGGTATTGGTACAAATTCTAAACAAACTCTGGGTTTATGCATCATACATTCATGCATGGGCATGTGTGTGTGAGAGAGCAGAGACTTTGCCTCTAACCTCTGTTATGTGACCCATAACCCATCCGAGTGTGTCCTGTCTGCTAATGCACTTTTTACCCTGGAGACCTCAAACTTATTCATCCTCTATTTCTCCTTCCTTCACTCTACTGCACACAAACTTGCACTTCTTCACTAAGACCTTTTCAGACCTCTGTCAATTTCTCACATCACTCCTCTTTTAAAGGTCTTCTACTCTTGTGAATTTTGTATCCAGGATGACAATTCTGATGGCTTCATTATTATTATTATTTTATTTTTTTGTCCTTTCTTATAATTTACTGTTCTCTACTATTCTGCTTCTGTGCCTTTCTCCTTTTGTCATTTCACTCATCTCTTATTTTCTCAGTCTATCTGTACATCATCTGTACATACCGTCTTTTTGGGTTTCAGTATGCATGTTCCTCTTACTCACACTACTTCTCTGCCCTCACCATGTCCTCTCATGCCAGCAGGGATGAAGGTCCTAAATGTACTCAGTCTCACTCACTCGCGCACACACACACACACACACACACACACACACTCTACCCAAGGGCTAGCACCAACACAAGAAACCAATTTTCAATTTACAGTGGAGTGGGAAATCTCCCTGCCCCCAGCAAGCACTATCTTCGACTGCAATCTTGAGGTACAAGGGTCTGACAGCAGCTGGGATGTGTGTGAATTTGACATGTGAGAGAATAACTCAGACTGGCATACATACAGGCTTAAAAGTAAAGCAAAAGAAAAAAAAGAAGAAGAAGAAAGAACAGGTTAGTACAAAAGAGAGTGAGTCAATTGTGGTTAATAAGATAACTGAACCGTTTCCAGTTTAGTTACAATAATAGAAGCTACCACTCTCCTCATGTCAACTCCTAAAGTTTGGAGTGTTGCCCATCAGAGGCCTGGCAATGTCTGTGCTCTCACCAGGCTCTGGTTTCAGAGCTGGTAAACAATGCCAGTGGTTAGGTTTGGTAATGGATCCAAGGGGGGATGCTGGCACAATGCCGAGCCCCAGGAAAGCAATCTGAGAGTTGGCCTGGGTTGGTGAGAGGAGTCCCTGAATGCTCATGGGCTGCAAGGGATGGAGTACTGGGCATGGGCCCAGGCGTCATGGAGGTAGGGGAGGCTAACAACCCAAACACCACACCCCCCACCAACCCCCAGCCAGGCTGTCTGGTTAGTATGTTTGAATAAACTAGAAGGAAGGGAGAAAAACATGTTTGTATTCCTGAAAAATGAAAGCTGAAAAGAGAAATACTCATGTGCAGGGTGCGTTTGTATTCACGTGTGCACGTCTATGACAGTTCCAGTCGTACTTACATGTTGTGCAGGACACACCAGCCACAGTGGGGATCCCCTGATCCGAGACACTCACTGCAGGTTGAGTACTGACCACAGGCCTCCACTGGCACCCTTGACAGCTGCAGAGAAACATACAACAATTAAACACGGTGGATTTCAAAATGATGAGCATAAATATTAAGAGATCACATTACCACAAGACACACAGTGAAAGTGAAATCCCCCCAACCCACCAAAACTGAAATGTTTCAAAGAATCATCAATCAATCAAATACTGTTTTAAGTCATTTGCTAACTTACAAAAATCATCAGGTTAGACAAGCATAATGAATTTCTATTCCTTGTGCACCACTTATGCTTACAGGTAAACCAAAACGAAAAAATAGAGTGTAAATAAAGATGTACTTGGAATATGAATCATTGGATAATGGTCAGTTTTCATGGTCAGAAGTGCTGCTTCTAATCTACTAGAAATGTATCAGAGTACTTCAGACAACAGAACAGGACACAAATAGAACTTGTGATCAGATACAACACAAAGTATGTGTAGGTGGAGAAGTGATCTTTCCTCGAAACACAATACACATGTTGTTGCTTAATTATTGTTTTTGAACACTAATTAGGGGCCATATACACTTGAACTGCAAAAACAAACAAACATACCAAACTAATATGTGAAGTGATTGCACAGTATTTTGCATCGGCACTGATTTTCATAAAAATGTAACTGCTTGACAGCTTCCATCTTTCTCCACTGGCCCCATATGGGAAACTTGGCCACTTGGGAGAGCAGTCCATCTATTATGATATATAGCCCTGCCAATTCAAACTGGCATTGACTGGCACTGATTGGCATGGGCCTTGAGTGGCCAAGCACAAGGGGCAAAGCTATGGTAGCTCTCAGCCATCCCCTCCTCTTGTCGCCATGGTAACAGGATGGTGCAATAATAGGTGTTGCTGGCACTTTTGATTAATGAGCCGTCATTGGTGGATGACCGCTGTCACTCACGCTGCTCACCGATGACAGCCAGGACAGAGAGACGACATCATCAGTGTGGGAATGATATTGGGTTATGATGAGGGTAAAGCTCTGTGTGTGCGTGTGTATGTTTGTATTTGTGCATGCACCTGCACACTAACTGGAGTTTCAGTGTTGAAATGAATTTTAGATACAGGTAAACAAATCTTTTGTCTCACTCTGTCACATTATTAGGCATGTTGAACAAATGTTTTCTCTTTGAAGATTTGAGATTTAAGAATCCTACTTAAACAGAAATATATAAGCATTTACAAATCATCACATTTCTATTCATCCCATTTGGACACACACTTACTTGTACAAAGTATCTACCTACAAATAATATAACTTTGCAGTATAAAGAAGAAGCGAAATATACACATTGAGTGTTAAGTCTAAGGTAAAAACATGCAACAAGCATCATCACAGCTTCCTCAGGAGGATGTGAATCTAGTGCCTCATTTAAAAGACACTATGGCAGTGATGATGGGCACATATCTGGAATCTAGGCAATTTTGAAATTACTTCACAGCTTCAACACCGCCTCCAATGGATGCTCAGGTTCATATTATTTTCTTTATACCTGCAGATATAAGTGATGCAATTATACCTGTATTCGTACCACATTTTACTGACTCAATAGCATATTTGAGGGTATGAAAAGTACCGTAATTAAACCGTCCAATGTAGGGCATGGCAGAATGTAACAAGAGATCAGAAACGCCTATGTGTAGTGGTATCTCTAAAGCGCAGCCTGGCACTGACGGCGGTTTCTCTCTGTCGGATGCACAGACTATCACACAGCACATCTCTGCCTGCTTCTCAGCCTCTCTCCCTCTCTCTCTCTCTTTCAAATAAAAACTAACCGAGTCAGTGCAACAATTTTTGCCCACACTTGCAGTGGCAGTCATATTTCAACACGTGTGCACACAGATGCACGAGGCCCACAAAGGCGCACACACACTGTCAACTGAAGTCAGACACTGACACGCTGGCACGATGGAGATACTTTAAAAACACACTGATGCATCATTCACCATCTTGCTCTCTACATTTATGTCTTTTCTGTGCTTCTCTCCAAATACTATAAATAGCATACTCAGGCAGACGTGCACACACACAGACACAGATTCACACACAGCTAAATAAATTCAGAAGGAGTGCATCTCCATGCCAAAGTCAAGAGGAACCCCGCCTGCTTTTACAGATTATAAACAATGCATGTGCATCTTTATGTGTTAACTCTGTGTGTGTTGAAAGAAGAATAAAATCAGCTGGTATGTTTTGCCCCCCAAACTGTGTAGAGGCACATTTGCATTAGATAGATAAAGGGAATGAGTTTCAGATGGAATTAGAGAGATAGTGGCACAAGAGTGTGTGCACATGATCAAACTCAACAGTAATCCTCATTCCATCTCACATGATAGATTCCCTCCCTCCGTGTCACTCTCCAGCAAGTCTGCCCCTCCTCCTAAGATCCACCACTGCCAGCTAAATAACCTGTTAGTCACAGAACAGAAAGGCCATTGTGTTAGCCTATAGAAGGATATCAGCTGCCAAAGCCTTATCATGGGTTTATGAAACCACAATCTCTCCGTGTTCGTGTGTGTGCACGTTTATGTAATCTACGTAGCTATGTCACCGCATCGAGTGGTTTGTCACCTTGTGATCTGCCATAAAAGTTAAGCACCCAGACAGAACTGTAGCAAACAATGCCACCATATCTGAACGCTTTATAATTTAACACTTCATCGGTGGCAGATATGCTGATACACACACCAGCCACATGTACACACGTATACAAAAACACGCGCGGATTTAGAAGGGACCTCCTGATGCCTATCGAGGCCTCAGACGCTGGCATCTGGGGAAATGGTTTTCTCGACAGATAAAATACACACACCACATTCAGAACCCAGCAGAAGCAATGGGTCCCAATGAAAATCCTCTGTTCCAGAGCACGGATCCTGATATCATTCATTCTCCCTCTGTCTGTCTGTCTGTCTGTCTCTGTCACTCAGATGCTCTGAGGTGTGTAAGATCATACATTCATCATCTCTCCAGAGCCACCAATCTCTATCTGACACACGCACACACACACAAATGCACACACACTCAAGCAGGCAACACTTTTGTCCCCTCTTTTATCAAAAAAATTGAGGGATTTGGTGGCTAAACGACCCAATGCACCCCTTGTCTCTCTCATCTCGATATCACATTCATTTCATGCAATCTTCTTCATGGGCTTTGCCAGAGGGGCAACCATTACGGCTCACTGTCTCTTCACTATGGCTACGCTATCATATCAGCAGGGATAAATACAAAGGATGGGCCGCATGGCATTTATAATTCCCTCCAGTTTCAGGTGAGCAAATGACAGCCATTACACCCTGCACTCTCCCTCCTTTCACAATAGCGAGATATTGAAGCTGCTGAATATAACCCTGCTTTTAAAAAAAGGCCAAGATCACAGATGTACTTTATTTGATGTCTTAATGTGCGGCGAGAGAAACGAAGATGTACTTGATCATTTTCTGTAGTGGCACAATGGCATCAAATTATATTATGTAGTACATATACAGTAAGTGCTTGTCCATTGTATCTGTGGAAGACGGGTGTGAAAGGGAAGGAGGGAGGAAAAGTCTTCGCTTTAAGTGAATTCAGGGTTTCTGATCTTCGTCACTACACTGAGGAGGTGATAAAGCTTGACTTTGTTTTTCTTCCCTCTCTCCTCCTTTTCTCTTCGTCACCCCTCCTCTTTACATATTGCCAGGGGCCTTGGAGTCAACCTGCAGTGGGAAAGTGATCATTTACTAAATCTGCAGAGACTTTTATTATTAACTAATTCCTCTGCCTCGTCTCTGTTCTTCTCTTTATCCTACTCTTTTCCTGCCCCCATCACTTATAATTAAACAGGGATTTCACCTACAGCCAAACTCCACTACTCCAAATGAACAGAGAGAGGGAAATTAAAGTGATAGTTCAATCCTGCCTTACAGCCTGTAGGGCACACTGAACTCCTCTTATCTTTTCTCTTTTTTCCCCCCAGGCTTGCTTCGTCTTTTTCTCCTTCCCTGGTGTGAGTTTGTTCATTAGTTAGGCACAATGTTGGCAGTGCATCATACCGGTGGAGAAGCAAAAATTAATAAGAAAATAATTTGGTAAAGTCTATGTAATGTGGTGTTATTTGGTGATTTTTAATTACACGCTGTAAATTAGCAATGTTGCGTGCATGTGTCAAAGACAAATTGCTGTCTGTGTCTATCATTAAACCTGATAGAGTGAAATCATTATCCATATACACAATGGAAAGGAATAATAAATTCTGACCTGCTGTTATCACAAAGGCAAGTAGCAAAACAACCATCTATTTTGTCTCTTATTCTCTTTTCTATCTGCCTAATATCTATTAATTATCTCACTTATGTCATTCATTCATTTACTCATACCTCTGTCTCTTTCTTTTTGCCCTCCAGGTCTCACTTCTCTTCTCTCCGGCTGGATGGAGGACAGATTGACATGGGAGTCAAATGAAGCGAGGGACACATCAACGACGTACTGCCTCGTCACAGCTGACGCACCACTCAATCCGTCAACCACCAGCCAACGGTATTATATCATAAACTCAGTTAACAGAGTGTGGCCCGGTGGCTGCAAGTGCAATATTGTTTTCATTTGACGTTCTCAGAGGTCAAATGAGAAAGCCATCTATTGCACTGTCAGGACTGACAGCGCATGACAAATGACTCGGATACAATCAATCATTTTCTGTTATCTTTCCATTCCAAAGAGGGTAAGGCCACCCATAAACACAAAAACAGTTGAACAATCTTGTGGCAGGTTACTAATTTCAGTTTACGGATAAGAATTTCCTGCACAAGGCATACTATTTTATTTACCACCTGTCACTGTTGGTATGTCTATGCTTGCCAAACAAGCACCCAGAAGCTGAAGCCTGCTAAACTCAGCAACAACAAATTCATACAGCACAACTTGCCCTAACATCATGTTAATGTTGTCCCATTACAGAGTCAGTCTTCAGTACTAGGCCATGCTGAAGACATGATGGATGTCAGGGTAATGTGCATTTAAGGTGTGGGGTGAGGTATGACCCTTCAGTGCACAAACAGAATTTACATTTAGCCTGCAATGCCATTTCTCCCATTGGCAGGTGTGAGGAGTGTAGCTACAGACACATACACACACACACACACACACACACACACACACACACACACACACACACACACATAGTGTGGCTAATTCTGCACAGGCTGCATCATCTTACCCTGGGGCATAGCCTGGGTAAAAATAAGGCCTCTATTACGCAGACACATTTTGGACTGTTTCCAGCAGCCAAGACATTGGCAAGAGACGCTGATGATGACTCACATGAATGAGAATTTTTATAAAGTATGTCTATTATACAGTATAATGGACTTGTAGATTTACAAGTATGTGCAGCAGGGAAAGAGAGACGAATACAAGAGTCAGAAATATGCTGAGAAAACAGCGAGAGAACAAGACTGAAAGGGAGAAAACACAAAGGTAAAACTTAAAAGGGACTTTGAGTGAGCCAAGAGTTCACTCCAACCTTGTCTGCTCCACTTCGTTGACATTTTTCAGAAGTGTGTCAGGCAGCAATGGCTGCAACATATCAGCTCTGTTCACTTGCCTTGTTAGACCACAGCAGCCTGCAGCTAAAGTGGGACACAACATAATATGCACATCTAAACACCTTCATAACTCACAGCCACACACTAGAGGGGTGAGGAAGCCACACTGTAACGGATGTGATAAAAAAAGTTTCCCGCTGATAGAAATTAAAGGATTCTGGTATTAAACATCTTTGATGAGATACAAAGACGCGATTCTTCCACAAATTGGCTTGTCGAATTTCCCTCGGGGGGTTCAAAACAGAAAAAAAGCATTTGACTTTGAACGATCTAACCCCGCTATAGTACACATTTTCAATAATTCACACTTACAGATCTGCACTGAATATAAATAATTTAACACCATGAGTGTGGCAGTCCCAGCACTTTCGAGCAACAGTTTATATGCTGATTGTAAAAACCTTAGCACATGTAGAAAAAAATGACTTAAGCAAGAAAACCATGGAGAGACATGCTGGATAAAATCTAACTACTGACTAACTGAACAGTTGCTGGCATGATGAGTTCATGTGTTTTGCTTGGTTGCTGGAGGGTATTAGCACGGCTATGGGAACACTGGAGGCTGGACTGAATGACTAAGATACAACAACAACTGCTTGAACTGCTCCCAAATGCCCAAGTCTAATCATATTCAATCAAGTTACTTTCCCATGATCGGGTTCAAAACAGAACTTTTTTTATATTCTACATTCACATGAATTTTCATATTCCCATGAGTGGCATGTGGCATCCTAATTTTGTTTACCCAATTGTGATACAGTTAGAAAGACAATTTGTTTTCTAATCTATAAATGATAAATCAAGGTAATTTCTACACTGATGTTGATGAACTTGTACACTAAAATGGTACCATAAAACATCCATATTCTCCACCTCAAGCATTAACCTTGTGCTAATAATCCCATTCCACTGTTGATCATGTCGAGGGGTGTTTTTTTCCTCTCGTTACAACAGTAGCACTTATTAAAAAATTAAAATTAAAATTTCTGATTTGTAATTTAATTTACATACTAAAAAAATGGTGATACGATCCCCGACCCCCAGCGACATCACCTCATTCATTCTACTCAATGTCCTCATTGAGGCTGACAGATGAACCAGTGTTAACGGGGTAGTGACATAGTAGTGTAGCACAGCACCAGCTCATATTAACAGTGGGATTGACCTGCCCCTGTCACTCAAGCACCAACCCTAACATCCATAATAACAGCCTATTCTATAATCTGACTGTCCTCTTTATAGCAGAACATCTATTTAACTCACTAATAAGATGACTCGTGTAACAGTGTGTGTGTGTGTGTACCAGAGTGAGAGAGACACAGAGAGAGAGAGAGAGAGAGAGACAGAGAGAGAGAGAAATATCCAATTAGAGGACATCCAATCACTGGATTAATGAGACAGTATGGATGACAGATTACTCTGCTAGTAGGCACTTGTGAAAAAATGAAGAAATGAAGGAATGGGGGATGGCATGGGTTAAAATGACAATGGATAGTGAGAGCGGGTTAGAAATGGAATAAAGATGGAGAGAAAGGAGCAAAGAACACAAAGGCTGAATCCTCATTCTCTTCACAAATCCCCGTAGAAATGAATTGGGGTTGTAGGAGCAAAAATCTATAATCCTCAAAGAAAAACAAACGCAACAAAGAGGACAGTCACAGGATGGAGGACAGAAAGAGAAAACAAAAACAAAACAAGAGATTGCAAGGATGGAAGAGAAATTAAATTAAGGATTAGAAAAAAGCAATGACTGGAAAGTGGAAAGTAGTTTTTGCAGTACTCGATAATGCATGGGTATGTGTTTGTGTTTGGCTAGCTTTCTTCTCTAATGAGTATATAATGTGACACAGACAAGCAGGGTACAGTGTGACTCTCAGCATGATACCCCTCCCTGGAGCTGGAGTTATTCTTCTCTGTCAAGGTGTACCAGTGGACCCGCCACAAGGTAATTTATTTATAGTTGATTATACATGTCATGCATTATGAGACTGTGCCTTTCAGTTTTTAAAGACCCAAAGTAATCATGTTTATATTCTTTTATTTTGTGATGGATGATACTAAAATTTGTACTGAAAAAGGCAAATGTTTCCACTAATAAAGAAAAAATGACTGCATCGGGGCAATCATTACAGCCTGAGTAATTATGTTAACTTGAGAGTGATGATTGCAGTGAGGACAAGGTTTGCATTTGTTAAACGTTAATGAGACAGAGAAGATTATGGAACTTTCTCTCAACATTGTCCAAGTCATCTTTGCCATCAACTGGGACCAAAAATATGAGCAACTCAAACTGACCCATCACAGTTATGGTCTCCATGTGGTCTCTGTAAGTCTTTATACTGAGAACATATAGTTCAACATCAATCTCTTTTCTCTGTCCCTCTCCTTCACAGTCACATCCAGAGGAGATCTGTCTCCTGGTCCACCCTGGCCTGGCATCACCAATCTAAAAGGGAGGGTTTTCGAGGCTAAAAACAGCAGGGGAGGAGCTGTATCGACCAACTCTGTTCTCAGCCTCTTGTTGTGGGCCCCCCTCCTCTTTTCTCTTTCTATCATGTGTTTCCTCTTTCTGTATTTCTCCCTTGTTCCATTCATCACACTCTCTCTGGGTCCCAGGCCCCAGAAACAGCAGGTGGCCTTCTGCTATCGACCAGCTCGGGCTGCTTTAATAGCATTTGCAACCACTGGGACTCGGGAATGTGCACGTGTGTTACCTGACAAAATATTGTTGCTACGTATTCTCTCCATTTGAGATGAAGCAATTTGGATTCATCTTCAGTGACTGCAGCATATTTCTGTTTAACAGTAAATCAGGACAGGTACTTTTCCTTCTGTCTGCATGAAGAATTATAATTACAGTCTTAAACTCTAAGACAGAAAGATATTGCAACAAAATGAAAAAAAGAGACCAGCATCGGTCAAATGAATTATGCAAATAATCAAACTTCTTTAATAACTTCTAACTATTATCCACATTTAGCAGAAATGTTTTGATCAAATGAAAAAGGGTTTGAATTAATTGGAGGAAAAAAAACGCATTATTTGAATCCATTCACTCTTATGTGAGTGTGTGTTTTTGTGTTAAGTGTTGTGTTCTGCTCTCTATATTTGTGTGTATTGTAATTCCCAGATGTTCTTCCTAAACAGTTAGCAGAGGTCAGCTCTCTAACTAGGCTAATAGACTAATTACTAAAAAGGCCTAACACACATACACATACACACACGGGACCACTATTGGCCAACAAAACTCACTTGGTTCACTCACTCTTTTTTCAATATAATCTAATTGGGATGCAAATTAAAAATGCTAAATTAGTAACATGATGTTGGGCGATAATAGTGAGACATAAAGAAATCCAACATAATGAGAAGAAATGGAAATTAAGTATTCCTAAGAATTCATTTGCTATTCTTTAATATCTTCTGTAAGCCCAATTACACGCTCTGCAGTCCAAAAGATGAAAACACTAAATTCTTACATTGCTGGTTAAGAGATTTGTACAAAAGAGTAATTGGATGTAATAGGACGCCATGACAAAATAGCATCCAAAATGTCCTTATTCTGCTAACTTGTGTCTCTTCCTACCTTCCTTCCATTCTCTCTGCAGATGGAATGACTGAGTCCTCAGGAGAGGCAATGAGAGCTGCATTTGAAAGGGCACCTTCAACTCACTGTCTGTCTGATATTTAAAGTGTTATCAGGATTATCTGGCACTTAATGTGCACGCATTGACACATACACACGCAAACAAATAACACTACACATTAGTAAATACTGACACTTTCATGGTGCCAGAGAGGTCTATAATCCCCTGGAAGCTGCACACAATATACAGGGGTAACTAGGCTATCGCTGCCAACGAAACAGCAGTGGCCTTCTGTGATTATGGGTGGCAGGAGATAAAGAGGCGGGAGAGAGGGAATGATATGCATATTATCTGAACTTCTGAGCTTTTGCAATATTATAACAGTCACATCAATAATGAACAATAAATGGGTTTAGACTGAACTGAAAAGAGAGAGAACCACCATGGGTTCATTAATTGATGAACTCGTCTTTGAATGACTTGATTATGAGCCTTGAGTACTTGATGAAAAGTCTGTGTGTTTACAGTCTCTGTGCTGAATCAACTTCTGGTTCAGGACTTGGTCTAGTTTCTACATTGATGGCCAACAAATATATAAAACATGCACATAATTCATCATTAAATATAATGTAAGTACATGCTTGTATCTTTTTGTGTGTAATATGAAGAGAAAGTGAATACCTAATACAGTGAGTCATGGGTGTGTGTGTGTGTGTGCCTTTATGTGAGCGCAGCGTGCTTTCCGTGGTGCTACTTTAGCGAGGTTTTGCCTCTGATAGAGGTGTTCACAGTCTCTCTGTGTCCATTACACAGAGTGCTGCTATTTCGCCACATTCCATGTCATCAAAGGTACTAAGAGAAGTAGTGTGTATGTGTGAAACTGTACTGCACATAGACATTCACACCAACACACACAAGCACAAGTGGACTGAGACCACTTTCCTCTCTCCAGATAATTCGGCACATTTATTCATTCCAGCTCTACCCTCACAGTCTGTTTCTGTAGAAATACATGGTCATAGCATCCAGCAGTCCATCTAATCCTTTTCTCTCCTCCAGCCAGGCTGTAATGAAATCCTTTATGCTGTACCAAAGGTTATTCTACCCTGTGACATAACAAAATGATAAATGCCAGTGGTTATGATATTGAGTTAGCAAAGGGGAGTTTTGATGTGTGTGTTTTGTGTGCTTCTCTGACCTGCATCTCAGACATGACATAGAGGTAGTGGTGGTCAGAAGAGAAGGCCATGTCTCGGAGGATGGGTCCATTCTCCACCGCTTGCACCGTCTCATATGGCAGAGCACGAGAGGAGCCGTCTACTCGGATCTGGAAGAACACAGAAGGACATAAAGAATCATTTACTGTACACTTTAGCACTCATGAAGCCTCTTAAAACAACATTTAAAATAAACATTCAAAACCTAATATGAGGTTTTTATTTAGTTAGTTAGAAATGTTATTTTAACTTCAAGGTCAGTGACATTTTCACAATTGGTTTTGGGTTTTTGAATTCAACCACAGTCAAAAACACAATGTTACCAAGGTTATCCCAGAAGCAGTGATGAGTTGAGAAAAGCCAAAAATTTAACTAAATAAAATAAAATGGACTGAGTAAATGTCTAAGCTGAAGTAAAAAGAATCAAAGCATGAAAGAATAATGTTGTCTTCCTCAAGGAAAGACTTGACAATGGAACAAAGACAGCATCTGGGACAACACAGAATGCAATAAGGAATCAAGGTATCATTAAAAATCCACTTTTGAACATTATTATTGACAAAATTGCCCATCTACCACATACCGCCTCAGGATTTTCCCATGCATCATGGCTTTCAGTGCTGTATCCGAGAAGCTCATCTTTCTCTATCACAGTTTTAGCCATTCAAAAGTGATTACGGTAATTAGACATCTGGGCAAGAGGTGTGGTCTGTGGGCCCCTAGGTGTGTTTACTCAGCAGAAAGTGCATGGAATTGGCCCCACACACACTTGGTGGTGTGATGGAAGTGTTCTAGGTTGTGCCCGAACATCTGCTTACATCGTCACACACGCGCGCGCGCACGCAGGATGTGTTCCAAATGATCCTTTCTAAATCTGGTCCTCTGGCTGTAATTTCCCAGTAACACACAGTTCTGACACATGCCTACCCAAGCAACTTTCAGCACCCAGTAGAATACACGAGCAAACACGCACACACACATAGACCCGTTTGGGCTTGCAGACAGGTGTGAAGCGAGTCTTGTTAAAGTTGTGATGACTCTTGGTAGTTCTTTGTGCTCTTCAGCACTTAAAAGGTTCACAGGTAACCGGCACAAACGGGAGCTAATTGGACAGGAACCAGATGGTCGAGCAGACAGGTGAGTCACTTCATGATTAATTATAATACACTGATGACAACATACTCTGTCAGCATATCATTAAAAATACCTTTCTGCTGGCCCGCCTTAAGCAAAAGTCTCTTTAAGGTTGTGAAGCCTTAATTGCTCTAAGTAGGTAGACTGAACCCTTTAGGGACTGAACAAAAAAAGATTGAGGTGTATATATGTATACTCATGCACACATCCATAGATGCACATTATGTTATACTTCAGTGACTTTGACGTCAGCTATCAATTGCTTCAACCTTTAACTTTCTGTGTTAAAACAGACTAACAACCACCAAATGCTCTATTATATTCACGTGGAACTTTTCTTTGTCTTTGTGGTGACAATCAGCTATTGTATAGTAAAGAGAGAAACCCAAGTACACAGGGTGCAGTTTACATCCTGCCCTACTCCTGCTGCTTCTACTGATATCCAGTTTCACAACATGACATTTCTTTAAACAGGCACCATCTTTCACCTTGATTTCACCCTACTCTCCCTCCTCTGCTTTGTTTCTCAGTCATTCTTCTTCTCGCGCTCTGCCTCCTGCTTGGCTTGTCTAGTGATCTTGATCTCAAAGGACCTTGAGTTCTATGTATCAAAGCCGCACACACTTTCACTGGGAACCATTGTATGCACTAGGGTCAGTTGCAAAGAAAAGAACAGAAGGTGAATAGGAGAGAGGGAAAGAAGAGAGGTAGGTCGGAAGAAAGAAACTTCCACGCGAGCCGGGGCCAGATTCAGCAGGTGGGGTTATCTAATCTGCCCAACAGGGTGAGTTAATTTGAGGCGGGTGCGTATGCGCACAGTTCACAGCATGTGCATGTATGCGAAGCTGTGTGTATCAGCTTACACACTGTATATGAGAGAAGTGTGGGGCCAATTGCTGAGAGCAGTTTAAGGGCAGACAGACAGTCTATGGCAATGCCTGATATAGAGTTTTATTGTGTTGGGACAGATCCACAGTCACCAGGGAGCAGAGGGGCTTCAAGGGGAAGCTCCTGTATATTATCCCTCAATCTGACCAGCAACAAAACAAATGAGCCACCAGGGAGTGCACAGCATGTCCGCAAGCATGCAGCACTGGCTGGTTGAGTCACATTGGCACTGAACCAGGAGAAACACATAATCAAAGACCAGTGCACTTACTTGTACAATAATTGGCACATAAAAACTATCTAATAGCAAATTCACCTTTTTTTTTAATCAACATAGCAGGGTCACCTTGGGCATGTGGGTTTTAAAACAACAGTTACAGCAGAACTTCATCTCCCCTGACATCAAGCTCTGTGCTTTGAAGGAATAATACTCCATACACACAAAATAGGCACCTAAAATGTGCATAGTACTAAAATAAAATAAAATTTAAAAAAGGAGCTAGTGCGTGCTAATTATTACCACAAAAACACACAGCAGCTAAAAACAAAAAGCCCACTCAGTGTAGACTGAACAAAACCAATACCTTAATTCCCTTGATGACAAGCCAAAGCTAATGATTGTGTTTTGTAATGAAACAACTAATCCTAGTTTCATTGTCAGAAACAGTAATTATTAATATATCTTAAACTAATTTTTTCATCAGCCTAAAATCATTAAAGCAGCTACAGTGGCGCTAGCCAATATTATCTGATTCCTTTTCAACAGTAATAAAGTGGATTAGCTGCTCTATGCTAAATGGATTACAATGCTAATCTCTACTATCACATTAGCACTACACAATAGACATTCACTGCCAGACAGTCTTCATTTTGCCTCAGAGTGGTGGGAAGGTGAGAGCTGCATTGGGCCCACACATAAATGCACACATACAAATAAGTGTGTTCACACAAGCACTTGCATGTATAGAAACATTGGCATTGCACTCTCCCTTTTTCTTTCACACGCTTACACTCACACACACACATGCGCACACACACGCTGTCTGACTGGAGCTACTCATATGGTAATGACGGATACTCGGGGGAGAGTGGGGAGAGTTACTGGCACTTTTGACTCACAGAGCACACTTCCTCAGCCTTGCAAAATGTGAGCAGCAAACGTTTCTTTGATAGCTCTGTGTTTGTCGGGGTGTGTGTGTGTGTGTGTGCATGTGTGGGAGAAATTTACACTCCAATGAAATGACCATCCTGGAACTGTATCCCCCTAGTGGCTGTGAGAGATAATTACACTAACACCACCCCTGGTAACAAAATAAAGACAGTGGCTTGTGCAGAAAACTTGCAGTATTGATGCAGCTGTCTCTTTGCAGACACTAAAATATTTGTGGAGGGTTTTTAAAGAAATTCACACATTCAGTGATCAGTGACCATCCTTCATTTTATCTGGAATTACCATTTTTAAGTATAACAGAATGTGGAGGCAGTATTAGAGCCAACTGTACATCTCTAAAAACAGTCCAGTGTTAAGGATGAAGAAAAAAACAAGTGCAACCCCATGTGCAGATGGTATTTCTGCTTTGAATCTGTCAATGAAAAATAATGTGCCCAAAGTGACTATCTCTCTCTCTCCATGGGGCTAACAGCTAGCAGAAGGTGTGATACAGACAGGGAAGCCATTCCGGTGTGAAAACCACAGGAGTACCCTCTCTCAGCTTCCTCGTATTGGCACTGTGCACCACAAAAGCACATGGAAACTACCGCATTTCCTCCGACTCTGCATGGAATCAATTTTGAAGCAGGTGAAAATGTAATGCAGGAGTCTTTATTTTATTATCCATATGCTGGTATCCCTAAGTTTTACAGAAATAAAATAACTATAAGACATGTGCCTTAATTGTTTATGTTAGGTTTCGATTGCATGCAAGCTGGAAAATGTCCAAAAACATATCAAACAACATTCTAGTATCAAGTTATAAAAATGTCAAAACATGGACTGCTTGTTTTGTCATTGGTTGATTCTAACAGACACGTTACATATCCTAGGTCAATAATGTTGTTGCCCCTCTGGAACCTCCTTCCAGTGAAAATTGCCCTTTGAAATTCAGTACTTCTGGTTACACATCTGAGCACTTTTATTGATTTTAGATATGCCATTATGTAGAAACTACTTTACATCAAGTGGTGAGATGCAATGTTCACATTTTAGAAGTCTAGTCAATCCTCAGGAGACATAAAGAAAATAATGCTAGTCTAGTCAATCCTCAGGAGACATAAAGAATATATTACTGTAATAGTGATAGTGCAGATGATGGTTGCGGCTAAGTGCAGGAAATACACAGTCAGAACTACCCCCTCTGGCCACAGCATATTGAGTGTGCTTCCTAAAACAAACAATAACTGAAGGGAAACAAACTATGTGTGTGTGGTTCTGAGTGAGGACTATTGGAGGATTGTGTCCTTGCCTGCTATGGCATCGATTTTGGGGTGGCAAAAGGAAGGCTAGTCACACAGAGTTGCAGTCTGTCAAGCATGGCACACACACTAACATACCATGGCTGGAACACACACCATGACCAACATGCTGCTGGTGGAAGCCAGAATAAGCTGCTGACTGAAGTATCACTATGGTCTGACATGAGCCATGCAACCACAGTGAGGTGAGTGGGCTGGAGCAAAATGTCATCCAAAGTCATACAGCATGCTGGGAAACCTAAATTACCACAACACTTGTGTGAGGAATTCCACCAAAATCTGTGAAACATGCATGGGCAAACCCCGTGTCAGTGCCAGCATTTCTGCAGCCAGAAAAAGGTCATGAACCTTATTTCTGCTGGATATAATAAAATGATTAAGCTGTTTTTCTGAAATGTACTTACAATAAAAAGTGCTTTAAAATAAATTGTTTGTATTTGACAGCTATAGTCTTGCAGTAAATTGTTAGTGTTGCTAAAAGTATTGCTGAACTGAAAACAAAGGTAAATCATGTTAAATATGCCTAAATATATATTAGATCATGCAATTACTTCCTGGTTATCATACTAACTGTAGGTTTGCATGAAATCAAGTTTAAAAAGCAATGAATGATAACAGACATTTTAAGTTTTTAAATAAGTGGGTAGATATTTTAGTTAAAATGTTGCCAACCTGTTGATTTTCATTACTGGACTCTAACAGGGATCTCAAAAACGATCTCAAAAACACAAACATTGTTGTTAAAACAACAAACAAACAATAATCCTGTTTATTTAGTTGGCCACATTCGGGACATTGAAAGACCGACTACCACTATCATGATGATGTTGATGATACAACAATTATCTGAGGAGGCTTGTCAAGTTTAACAAACTGGTAACGTCTCTCAGTAATTTTATTTTTCAAAAGCAAGTCCCCTGGGGTTTCCTCTTTAAGCTCTTGGGTCCCTACCCTCCTCAAGATATCAATCAGAAACATTTTGGAAGGGCAACAGCATAGCCACATGCCAAATGCCCCTGTAACTGGACCTGCCACACTTTGCTCAGGTTTCAACCCTCTTTGTCAAACCACAGCGAGTGTTAGGTATTCAACCAGGCAAGGCAGGACATGCAATAAGAGCCTAGAAAGAGAGACAGTCAGACAGAGAGAGACAACTGAGAAGAACATTCATTGTGAAAGAAAACAAGAAGAAAGGAAACAACGCATCATCACTACATAATGGCAATGTGTCTTTCCACGCATTCTATTCATACCGACAGCAATACAATGGTGGCTGTCTGATTGCCCAAATCTGTCCAGCTCACTAAAACATATGGCAGACAGAGAGAAAAGGGGGTGGAAGAGGTGGAGGAAATAACAGAAGGAAAGGGGGGTAGGAGGCGGACTGGATCCATCTCTCAGTGTCAATCAATGCCAGAACAAACCCTCTTTTTCCACATTCATTGCTTCAATATATAGCTTTAGGCAAGATGGACTGGTGTGAAACTAGTGGAGGAGTGTGGATGATTTGACATTAATCTCAGGGTATTAACGAGGATGTGGCATACTAATGTGGGATGCCAGGCCGGTCGCGTAGTATTGCTGGAGCAGAGAATCACACATGATTCGCTTTTCATCGCCAACAGTTATTAGGGACAATTAAAGACAGACAGATGTTTTTAATCTGTCTAAGGGGAAGACTGGCCAGAGAAGAAAGCACTAAAGATATGTAGTTTCTCAAACAAGTACTGCAGCTGACACATAGATGACTAATGGTATGGTACTTCTACATGTACAATGTCTTTTGGCATATTATATTATGTTTTATGACAAGCTATAATGGAGACATCTTGCAGTTACCCAAAGGTATGACATCAACTCAATGCTTTACTGCTATTCATTCAGTACATTAATGACACTTTAAAAAAAAAAAAAAATCGCCCCTTCTTTCCTTCCTTCCTTCTTTCCTTCCAGCTTGACTCCTCTCTATAGGAGGATGAGTGAGCAAAAAACCCCACAGAGTGGAACTGAACTCATTCTGTGCTTTAATTCACCATTCTCTGTTTTATGTTGGCGATTAGGCATATCTCCTACACAGCAGGATTTTAATTAATGCATTTCCCTGGATGCCTGCACTGTGAGGGAAGGTGCTTTGTGGGTGCAAATCAGGGAAATGTCATTGTTAGCAGGGAAGTAACTACAGAGACTTGCGTTGGCAGTGTCAAAACTATGCAGAATACTGACCTCTATAATGGCCCTCCTGTAGGGTTTGGTTTTATTGAGGTTAATCCTCTGCAGATATTTTATTTTGGCTAGGTTGTTTAGGAACAGAGAGGGTTAGAAGAAACTTGGTGCTGTAAGATAAAAGTGGTGAAGCTAAGACAATGGGGTAATGTCATAGCAGAAGCAATACAAAGTAACTGAAGAGGAAAGTTAAAGAAATGAAAAAAACAAAAATCTAATTTGAAGTTTTGTGCTTGAACAAGCATATGTGCATTTATGTTTGTATCTATTTGTGCTTCTTCAGTCTCCACCACCTCACCTCTGGGATCTGACACTAGCAGACAGAGCTGCAGGGGGACCCCTGGCTCACTGACTGACCGTTGTGGCATTAAAGGTGTGGTACCTGTTAGCCTGCAGGTCCATGTGGCCTACTAATCTAACCTTATCCCCCTGCTGAGAGACAGACAGAAAAAGCAAGGAGAGAGGCAAAGAGAAGGACAAGAATGTTATTGTGAGGGATGATGGTGTTGGACGTGAAAGGGGACAAGTGTCTGGAGGCTTCCTAACTCATTTTTCTCCCCACTCTCCTTTCCTCCCTCAATCTCCCCCATGGCTTCAAAGGGTGAGTGACAGGTCTCCCTGCTATCATTCCCTTCACTGCTGAGCTGCCTTAGAGCACTGTGACCAGGCAGGGGGCTCACAGCTCAGCTTTTGTTACTCATTTCCCTCCTTCGCTATTGCTTTTGCTCTTTCTCGCATTTTTTTTCCTTCTGTCTCTCTCTCTCTCTCTCTCTCTCTCCCTCTATCTCCTTCTCTCGTTCTGTCTCAATCGGTAAGTCAAGAGGTTGACTAAAATACCTGTAGGCTTTTGGCCAGTTCAATCTTGAGAGCATTTGTGACCGTTTGACTTCTAACAACTCACTCAGCTTTTCAGTTATTTTTTTCCTCCTGTTCTTTTCAAAATGTCACTCCCTTTTTTCCTGTATGTTTGTTGCAGGCCCTATTCCTCTGTGCTAGAACAATGTATTTTGAATGTTAGTCCAATTCATTCACTTTTGATAGTACTACTGCACAATCTAGACTGAAAACACTTCACTCCCTCCACTGTTAGATATGACCAGAAATAAGTGTCTTGCAGACTTTTTTTTTTCTCCATTCATTCTCCCTGCAAAAGCCTGTTGGCATATGGTTCTTGGTGGTATGTATTTAATATAGTTATATAGCCTGGCACTTCATGCTGAATTGTGAACGTGGACAGGAAAGTGTCTACTATCAAGTCAAGAAGACAAAACATACACAAATGTATTCAGTGTGCCCAGTGAAGAGCAACAAGCCACGCTTCATCTGGACAATTGTCCCTTTCCTATTATTCATTCAACAACTGTTCCATCTCTTATTCTTTCTGGACTCAAGGACTTGCATCATTTCATTGTCCAATAGATTTTTCAGTTTTGCCATTTTCCTCGCAGTATGAATC
Organism: Larimichthys crocea; assembly: GCF_000972845.2. Taxonomy (NCBI): domain Eukaryota; kingdom Metazoa; phylum Chordata; class Actinopteri; family Sciaenidae; genus Larimichthys; species Larimichthys crocea. Next base: position 8,810,428 of record NC_040030.1, on the reverse strand, counting down.
ATTCCATCACTTTTACTGTGCAGAGAAGATGTCAGAGTTTGCATCCCTCTACATAACTCCTCTATTCCTCATCCTTCTTTCCCTGTATTTTCCCTTCCTATTCCTCTTTCACTGTCTCATTAGAGCCACAGCAGGATGTTAGAGGCGACAGTTAGAGAACTCCTGACAGACCTCATTTTGTGCAGACAAATACCTGGCCTGGCTGAAAAAAAAAAAACATACGCACATTTCTCTTTCAAACCAATTATTTCCTCTACTGTTTTTTGTTTCTTGCAGTGATAAGAGCTGCTGTTCCCGCCACTGCCTGCTGCAGCTACTGGCTGGGCCTCAAGGACCCCACAGAGGCAACGGCATAATTTGAGCGCACATCACCACCTGTGTCTCTATTACTGGTGCAACCTGGCGGCAGTGCTACAGACTGGTATGCTCTCCATTATATTTTGTGACCAGAGGCTACTGTGTGAGAGCTAAAAGGCTTTGGGATCCATTAATGAAGTCAACATGCTCCCCGGAGTCGTGAGGGCACCAAATCAGCCTATTGTGTCGAATCAAGACTTGGCCTTTCAGGCGACACAGCAGTGCACAAACTCAGAGCTATGGGTGCCACTCATTTTGAGGAGTGTGGCTGGCAAACTGTTTCTGCAGGTTGAATAGTATAAACACAGCCCACCAGGAAAATCACATTGAGATTATACTCAGAGGTTCTATATGTGTATGTGTGTGTGTGTAGGTGTGTGTGTGCATGTGTACTTGACTGTTAGGATAAGGTTGTATGTTGGTTTTCACACCTGTGAGAATGATAGCATCCAGGAAGCTGGATATATGACAGCACAAAAATAAGAGAAGGTCGGAGAGGTGTAAGGAAATATCTACTTTCACCTGTTTACCACCTTATTATCACTCTAAATGAAATTAGTTCTTGAGTTGTTATTAGTTCTTAACCTGAGGATCTATTTATTGTGACAAGTGACTACATGAATAACACAGATTAATAAATATTGTAACGATTTAGCGTAAGGTGAATGAAAATTGAATATTTTCTATCATTATGGATGTCATATGTGTCATTTATGGCCATGAATTGATCGGCTGTTTATCACAATACTGTGCCCTCATATCCCTGCCTGCTTTCCTCCCATGATAACTGCCATGCAGCCTTCAGATAGAGGAACTTTCCAGCTAAAATGTTTGCTTTGTTTAGGAAGTTGGATACATCCAGGCTGAAGGAAAAGACCAAGATCAAGTCCCACATGAATACATGCAACATTAGAAGGACAACGATGCCCATTATTCCACTCAGTCACATAAGTAAATTTAACGGTACGTTTATCAGTTGACCACATCCTGCTATCAGCTGTCAGTCACCAATTTATCCAACCGTTGAGGATAATGAGTAGAGGATCGGTTTGTCTTTTGACAAAACGAGACGGAGAATCAGTGACCTTAGATAATCTAGGGTCATGATTAACACAAAAAATAGCAATGTTAGGAAAACCTTAGATCATGGTTACATAGAACACGTATCTAGCTCTCCTCTGGAACTACAGATGAATAGAGGGCTCTTTACATAATGGTCTGGAGACAGACTTTGATCAACATTCAGAGAATCATCTCACAAACACCCCCACTGTGACCTTTAGCCATCTTTACATAAGGTTGTGTTTCACAACACAACAACAGGGGTGCATTCTCTCATCGTAATAGAGCAAACTCAATAGCCCTTTCTTGATTGGACCATGCTCTGCTTCTATACAGTAAATGTCGATCAGCAGTCTATCCAAAAGTGGTGGTGGAGAAGGGCCAGGTCCCCAAAGAGATGTCTAGGTCTGATAATGACCTACTGACAGGCTCAGATCAACTTTAGCCAAGGTGAAGGGATGACTTTGAGAACTCTTTTGTCCCTTTTTTTATTTTTCTACTCCAGACTATGCTTTGTTTTAGTGGTTATCCACATCTTTGCTTTACTGCTTATCAGTCTGTCCTCTTCTCTCTGGTCAATACTAATTTTCAGCTTGTTTACCAGGGCAAACAGAGCAGTTCATTGACTTCAAGGGTGTGACTGGTTTCCTGGGAGATAAGCACAAATACATAAACAGACACATATACACAAACTTACACTCATATATACACAAAGAAAACGGCAAGAAAAAAACAAAAAACAAACCTGAACTTTTAAACGTTCTACTACAAAAGTGGAAAAGAAAGTGTAGTAAAGGGTAAAACATTAGGGGAGCAGGCAGTTTATGTGTGTTTGTGTGTGTGCGTATCCAGGTGTGTGAATAATAGATGGGGAGCTGAGAGCCAGACGCTGTCTGAGAGCAGACATCACCCTGGATCCCGTTACCACACACTGCCATCAGAATAACTCTGGAGACACAAGTGCACACACACACGCACACACCATGCCCTGAGTTCAAGCATCAATACACACGCACAGGGTTACACGTGCACAAGACTGCGCACGCATGATCACGTACACACAGTGACCTTTCTGCACCCCTGAGCTCCATTCCAACACCACCTACGCCCTGTGTCTTAGCTCAGGTGTAATCACAGTTGAGTAACACGATCTAAGGATAGGAATTTTAACTGTTTAACGCTCTTTTAAAAGCTCATGAAATACACATTTATCAAGAAATATTCCTGAAGGTAGTGGTATAATATTCTACTGGTGTCAGCCACTATGGAAAATACACACTCAGTACAGACTCAGGTGCACACAGACATATTAAATCTATGGATCACTGACTGAAGCTGAAGATCACACATACTCATGAATTCATGAATTACCAATGGCCATACCTTTCCTTTCGGACTAATGCAGACTTGTGTGTGTATATATCTGTGTGTGTGTGTGTGTGTGTGTGTGTGTGTGCAGCAGCATGTATATGTGGGGAGCATTCATTGCCAACCCTTCAGTTTTATGTTGTGGTGATTTATGAGGTACCCACCAAAGTTTCTAATTAAATAGGGAAGCACCTCACAACCAATTCCTCAGAGATAAGCAGGTGTGAATTTCCGTGTTCCCGCCTTATTGTCTGTGCAAGTGTGTATTGTGTGCATGCAGTATGTGTGCATAGGTCTGTGCTTATATTCTCTTGTTTTCAGCCCCAAGGGTCCTTCCTTTTTTCTTTCATCTTTTGCCTTTATTCCTTTATTAAACAGACTGGCGCGCTCCCTCTATTATACCTGTTTTCCCACTGAAGTGAAAAATTGCATTGCTGGCATAGCAGGGGACAGAGAGAGGGAGACAGAGAGACGGGCACAGAGTGAGAAAATGAAAAACAAGGAGAGTGAGGAGGACAGGGAGAGCGAGGAATAACACTGCAGTAAACCCTTGAGGCATGTGTGATAGTAATAGCAATCATTGGAGGAAAGATGGTGAGACAGAGAGGGCAAGAAGAGGAAAGGCCAATGTCCACTGAAAATGGTTTGGATGCATTCCATGAAGGCAGTTTGTGTCAAAACAACTGCAGACCTGGTTGATATGATGGTTTCAATGACCACTACAAGTAAATAAGATTGTTTTGGAGTAAAAATGATATGGGAGTATTAGATTTTAGATACATATTACAGGTGGTACATGTTTCTTTGTTGCAATGACAATACTGCTCAAGAGAATGGTTTTTACAGTGGACATTTGCCACGAGCATTCAAAGAAATAACAAGGTGAGCTGGAAAACCAGACATACTGCATGCAATCAGAGCAGTTCCCTTAAGTCACTCCTATTTTCTCTTCTCTTCTTGTCCCATCTTATTCTCACTACAAACATCCACCAGAGGCAAACACATTAATCACAGCAACAACATTTCTACATCTTTGTATGTGGTGTAATCTCTCACCCTGAATTATGTCTGACACACTGGAATTGTATCATTAGGTTACTGTCCCACTTAAACCTTTATACAGCAACAAGGTTTTTTTTGGCTTCTCAGAAAAAAAAAAATACTATGATGTATTACTCCGAGTGATGCTTATTACTAGGTGGCATGGCAATTGCTTCAAGTTTTGTGATTCATTTTGCTCTCAAGAATTAAACGAGTCAAGAACCTGGTCATGAACTCAGTCAGTAAGATCTCTGTACACCTCTCTTCTACCAATGAAGACATCTCGAGTGTAGGCCGTCCTTTCACTGACTCCCCGGGAAGTTTTTCTAAAATTAGCGCTTCTTTATCAAGGGAGCACATTAGAGTTTCACGCCCATGCATTATGCCGTAGCACAAAAGCAATGTATTGTGCATGATAATGGAGGCTTCACAGTGGGAGTCAAATAACTTCACCCCATAAATAAATGAGCATGTTGTTTCAGGATGGTTGGTTATCTAATCACAAAGACGAGGGAACAAATAAAGGGAGCGCGTTTGAATACAAACGATACCTTTACTACTGCATTTGTACGTGTATGTGTAAGTAGATGTGAGACAGTTTGTAATTACAGATTCAAAACATGGAAAACATAATGAACATACACATAATCACACACTGTGGGGGAAAAAAATGAGTTCTCATAATATGTCAAAGCACTGACTCATACCCTAAATATCGTTCTGTATGTTTCTCTTCAGACAGTTGATTTAAAATGTGTGTAGTGAATTTGCTGATATAAACAGTCTGAGGGCATCTAATGAGTTGTTCTCAGTCATTCTCTGTCTTACTTTTAACACCCACTCTGCCTCATCTCCTCCGTCCTTACCATTTCTTCCTCTCAAGCCATGTCACTTATCTTATTATCTACATGCATTCTTTCACAGACGACCTATTCTGCCCTTTTACAATGTGTACTATCAAAAGTATGATGAGCAAACACAAAAACTAAGTATCCCTGCTGGAGCAGAGAAAACCTAGAGGACAGGGAGAGAAAGAGACAAAGAGGAGAGATTGAGAGGAAGTGAGACAGATCACCTACAGCGCGTTCCGTTAGAGATGGGTGTAAGCTGCACTAAAACTTGACAACAGATAAAAGTTAATTCTTTCTCAAGGAGAGACAGAGGGAGAGAGAGAGGAGTCTAAGAGGATATTTGGTGAATGGAGCCTGTCAGCTCACGTTGTGCAGAAATCCTCTTATACCTCAAAATTTCAATTAGGTGGGGAAGCGTTTTGCTGTGGTGTATTCTCTCATTCTGTGCAGGAAGCACAAGGTGCACGAGTTGGGATTTGTCACAGCAGCGACAGGCCTGCTCCACCTACATTATGATTCAAAGAGCACACACACACACACACAAAGGAAGCTTCCCCTTCCACCTGCCATAGCCATTTCGAGTGACAACAGTGGTACACTTGATGCTACTTCAGTGTTCAGTGAGCAGTATTGCAATTGAGTTTGTTCCACCGAAGAGGATCTGAAATTTAAACTCTACAGGTTTGCGTTGGGTTGCTGTCATCTGCATGACAGCTACAATTACACTATGTGTCAACTTCTTCAAATGACACTGACTTACAGTAATTACAATGCCAAATGCAGCAGCCCATTTTCATGGTTTGTATTCATTTAATCCCCATCTTAGTGCTTCGCTTTTATTTTCCCTTGTCTGTCACCATCTGCAATACTTTACATGACAGGAAAAGAAACTGAATGTCAAATTAAGGGTAAGTAATTATAAGTAAAGTAAAAAATATATTCTTACAAAGTTTAGAGGCTCAAGAGAACTAATATATAAAGTATATTACTTAATTTGATGAAGAATCTCCTGAGGATAATTCTAGTTTAATACAACTTACTGTAGATCTTAGTTTTGGCCATAATATTGTACTCAAAGTAAGATTTAGGTACACGGAGACATCACTTTTACTTGGTATGTACAATAATACCATAATGGATAAGAATGCCACTCACTTACACTCCAATCTATCTTACTTCCAGGTATGTTTTGCTCTTTTTTCCCCCCTTCCTTCATCCTCTAACTATCCCATCTCTCTCCTCCAAGCATTTTAACCATTTTGTCATCCATTCCCTCAGCGTTCTTTACAAACTATCCATCTCTTGTTACCTCTGTGTCCTTTTTCTCTATAAATCTTTTTCTTTCTCTGCCTATCTAGCCCTTCTGCTCCTTTCTTTCCCAAAACTCTATTCTGTCCTTCTCTTCCTCTCACCTTTCCTCCCTCACTCTATTCCCAGCTTCCCAGCTGGCTTTCATCTTCCCCAGGTTAGATTACTGTAAAGCACTGCCTGTCTGCCAGCATTCCTGAAAGCTTTTCATCTCTGCTCCGATTCATCTGGGGAGACAGAGAGCGAGGGAGTGGAGGAGAAAGGGTGAGGGAGCAGAGAGAGAAGGCTGTGTTGTCCTGCAACTATGGATTTCAGGGCCTTCAGTGGTTAACCTGCACTGCACACTGCACTGACTGATGGGAAATATCCCCGCTGGTCTCTTGGCTGTCTGTGAAACGCCCACTCAGAGCTGAGAGCACACCTCACTAGGGACAGACAAATATGCACACACTACATACCCACACGCGTTGGCTAAAACAACACACAAAAGGACACACTAGAAACATAAACAACATAGACAATTTCAGATGTGTAAACCAGCATACCTTACACCAATAACAGAGTAAAATGAAAAAAAGGGAGAGATAAAACAGCTTTTCATACTGAAGTACTGACAGAAGTACAAACACACACACGTTCCCACCAAGCAGATCTAAAGTCTACCAAAAAAATACAGTGTTTTTTGCATTAGATTTAAATGTTCAAACTGCTCCGGCAGCACGATAATACACCTGGAAACGTGTTTATGATCTAATTGAGTCAGATAGAGGCACCACTCATCTCCACGCAGCACTCTGAAAATTACGCAGGCCTTGAGAGGAAGAATGTATGAGATGTAAATGCAACAAAAAATATGTGTGTGTGTGTTTCAGCCCACATACATGCATTGACAGCTTACAAACAGCAGTACAGGTTTAATTACAGAAGGCCCTCCAGCTGTTTATTGCTCTGCTTCAGTGTGTGTGTGTGGGTATGCATTTACTGTATGCGTGTTGCTGCGGAAACAGGGGGACTGTGTCAGTGGGTGAGTATCCAATGTGGCTACACTGGAGTGCAACATTTATGTATGTGACTGCAAGGTTTAGTTACTGAGAAAACAGCATTTATACTGCTGTGTGTGTCTGTCTGTTTGTTTAAGACTGCCTCTGTCAGTGTGTGTGCGTGCCTGTCTGTGTAGATAGCAGTGTGTGTGGAGATTTAAAAACAAAATGTGCTTTCTTTAACCATGTTTAAAGAGCAAATCTAAAATAGCTGCCACAAATGTCTATCCAGTCTGCTTTTAGCGAATCCTCCTACAGTTCCATTTTTCTTTTCAAATATGCTCAGTATCTGGTGTATAAGACACTGATGTTAAAACTGCACTGGTTCTAGGGGTTAGCGCATTGACACATCCAAATCTCATTGTACTAGGTCTATCCTCCATGATGGGGCTGGGTGATGATATGGTGCTATGAAGTATTAGGGGCATCCCTGCATGGGATATTTATGGACCTGCCAGTCTTCTGGCCCCGACTCACAACTCCCACACTCTTTAATCTTACTGCTGTCATCTACTGTCACTGCCTTATGACTATGGCCTTGGCTGCCAGCCGACACATAGGCACTATGTTTGTGTGCGTGCGCGTGTGTGAATGTGAGACTATTGAAATACAACACCATTTTATAGTACAGTAGAGTACAGTATGTCAGTCAAATACAGGACAGAAGTGAGAGGCAAAAGTGCTGAACTGGTAACAATGCGCATCCTCCAAAACATAAATGCTGTGATCGTAGGCAGACAACAAACAGAACAATACATGCCAAATCACAGCCTTTGCTCTCAGTCCAATCCCTGTATGTTAGGCACAACACACTAATTTGGCAAGAAAACAGGGAGAGGAAGAAAAAGACTTGAGAGAAAAAACAAGGGAGGTGTGGGGAGGATAACAAAACTGTCCTCAAAGCAGTGCTTTTACACACAAACAGTACTGAATTAGCAATTTCTGGAAATAATTCTTTGGCACAAACTACCACACGCACATAGAAAAATGGAAATTTCACATGAGGCATACATTAACATGTATGCCATGATAATTCTTATAATCACAGCTAACAGGATGTGGTGCTGCCTATTGCTCTGAATCATCTACAGTTTTCTCAATAGACCCTCAGAGGCTGTTTGGTTGCTGTCCACATCCTCTGTATGCAAATTCAAAGTCACTTGAGAAAGATGAGCAAGCTCAGTGAATGAGTGAATGAAAGAAGTGATCAACAGTCTGGCAAATGGCCTGCAGAATTACGTACACACACACAAAGAGGAGCCGAGCCTTACCCTGTTATGATAAGCATTTATAACTAAAGCCTTGCACATAACCGCTAATTCGTCAGGCTCTGTGGGAAGCTCATTGTTTCACTGAAGAGGTGATGTGAAATTGCTGTGATCAGCCAAGAAAGTAATTATAAAATGAAACATCAACAATAAAGTGCAAAGTTGGAAAACAGCAGTATGCAAATTCTCAATAACTAACTAAAGAATGCACACAATACAGTTCAGAGTTTGGCACACAAGGTTATTTTACTGCCTCTGCATCATTTAATTAACTTTGCAGTTATGAGTAAATATGTGTAAATGTCAAGTATGTACTTACATTTTCGAGTATGAGCTACCAAGTTAAAGGTTGTTAAGCACAAATAAAAAAAAAAACATGAATAGTATTTCTGTTATTAAATAAAGTTTTTGTTTCATTATTAGAATTAATTGGAAAGGGAATGTTTCAGTAGTAAATATAACTAACATCATTGTCCAATGAAAATTTTTTTTTTTTTCCAGGAGGACGAAAAAACACTCTCAGATACGAGTTTACAAAATAAACCTCAAACACTGGACTGAGACACATTGAGCAACATAAATGAAAATCTATGTTTACACAGTCCTCAGTGAAGCTTTTAATATTGTAAATGGATTTACATGGATTGTGAATGAAAGTGAATTTTATTATAAATGGTCCCAACCACGTACCTCAGTTGGTAAACTATCAATAGCAAGGCTGTCCTACATGTTTCCACATAGCACATTGGTCTAATCAAAACTATTGTACTATTTTAGATTGAAATCAGCATAATCCAGACTAATGGCCATCTCACAATGACATGCATCCATTAGTCTGACTCGATTTAAAGAGATCACAGAGCTTGTTGCGCCTATGCTTGGCTCAAAACGCAGAAGATTATTTAATCGAAAGCCATCCTCTTTTCTATCCTACATACATAATGTGACAAAAAATTTAAGAAAACGTTTCATTGGTAAATCAGACTCTAAATGCTGACTGTACATAGAAGAGAATTTGCACATTTTATATAGAGAAAAAAAACCCAGATACATGGTTTTCATCGGACAGCGACGGTATGCATAAAATATCACTGCCAAACACATTAATAAAGTCCAAACAGACAACCATCAGGGTCTCCTTCTCGGAGTAGCAGCCGCAGGGCTGAATGTTCCTTCCTCCTACCAGCCTCCAGTCGGGTTAATTGCACAGTCTGGAGAGGAGCGTTGCTTCAGTGCTTAACTTTGGACACAGACAGATGGGTTCGCTCACCCTTTTCCTGTCTTTCTCTCTCTGTTTCTCTCTCTGTGGGATGAAAGCTGAGCATCATTATCTGCCGGGAAGTCTTCAGGTGGACCTGCTGCGTAAGCACATTGACCAACCTCATCCATTTTCCTCATTACGTCTTTCCCATTGTTCTGGGTGTGTACAGTTACCGGAACTAATACAGCTTAAATGGTAAAAACCAGTACATGTAGCACTAATTATGTATTCAATCAATTGCTGCATTATTAAGTTGCTGGCACTGTGGTGTTTAAACTGCAATCAATAAATGCAATTAATACCACAAAATATACCACAGCATTTTTTTGCTGGCTGTCAGTGTAGGTAATAGTAAAAGGGATTATTGTTGTCACTACTCAGCTAGCCTGTGTAACGTCAGTCTTTGGGGAAATTAACAACATTTCCCTGTTTTCCTCCTGCTTTGCAAGCCCTGCAGCTTACACACTGAGTGAATGACTGATGCAGTGTGGACTTGGCTGCACTGGCCTGGAGCCAGGTTTCACTTTTGTAAAACAAACAAAAAAACAAAGAACAAAACATCAAATATCCAAAATTATTTACTGGTATGCTGAAAAGGTCCAGAAATATTTGCATTATTCATTAGTTTTGTTTTAAGTGTTAGTGAATCCCAATAAGCACAGATACCGTATGATGAGAGTCAGCTGTAAAAATGATTGGATCCAGGCCTATTAAAGGTCACATTGCTGAGGCTGTTATGTCAAAAATCTAATTACCGTAGAAACATTTCAGCATCCCACTATTTGTACTAAATAGATAAGTTCTCTACTGATGGTAAATACCATGAGATAAAATTCAATAGTACTTTACACTTTACAAATCTAGGATCACATTCTGTTGTATAGCTGTGTATTGTTAAAGCACCAATACACTCAAAATGCCCCTGAATCCATTTCATCATTCCTGGTCCCTAAACTGCCCCATTTGAGCCCTATCATTTCCATCTCCCAGGGGCTATGTATTTTAGCAATCCTGGTCTCAGGCCAGGAGATGAGGACTCCAGGAGGGTACTGGTAGAAGGATTAGCTTTCCTATCCTCCTCCAGCTCTTTACCATTTTAATGAGGCACGGTCAGAGGGTCTTTCTTCGGCCCCAGCCAACTGTGTCATAGTCTGGGCCTGGGGACAGAGTACGGCTGCAGGGGTTCAGGGACGGTTCTAATACAGCACAGCCATTGTATGGGGAAATGGAGTGAGATATGCCGCCGATGAGAGGGGAACGAGGGGATGTGTGTGTATGAGAGAGAAACAGACAGGAAGACGGAAGTATGTGAGTGTCGTGTATGAGTGTGTACGCACAAACCTCTATGTGTGTCTTCTCCCAGAATAAAAGAGTAATTTAGGCCTTTCTATGGGCCTACCTCCAAAGCTCCCCTGGTATGCACCCCGATAACACAGAGAGGGCACATGAGGATTAACTCTTATTCAGGGAACTGTAATTACCTGCTGATATGAATATTATTATTACTACTGGGTAAAAACCTGACAATTTTTCTTTCAAAAATCCACAAAACCAGCCAAGTGAATGGTAAGGGTTAACTAAGCAGGGAAAAGACATTGGGTGGTAATACTTTATTTGCAACATCGCTTTCACCAAAAGATAGTGAACAGACCAAGTCAGTGAAAGGGCAGATGTCTGGGACTCTATTAACCTGGGATTAAACAAATATACATATGCTTCCAGGCTTTTTGTCTATTTCTCATTAAATGACCATCAGTACATTGTGTGGTATATACGTTAAACTAACTGTGAAATAAAAGCTGCTGACAGAAAAGACTAGATGATTCATGGCACTGCAGGACGTGTGTGCCACTGTATTCAATATAAGTAAACTGGCTCTGACATACACTTCCAAAGCCACCTGGGGTTATGCAAGGCAGATGTCTACTCAGTGCTTTAAAGAAGGACAAAGCTACTGCCACTGGGGTGAGAGAATGGACAAAAAGCTACTGGGCTGCTATAGGGCTTGACAGGGATGGACAGTGGGAACGGCAAAGGGGCTGAGGGCTCTAGTGGTGTGTGTGAAGATCAAAGGTGTGTGAGAGTCTGTGTCTCTAGCGCGCACATGGATGTGCATGTACTCGTGTGTGCTTCCATGAGAGCAAGCATCCAATGACACCTAAAAGAAATCTAGACTCAAACAATTTTTCAGATTCCACAAAACCCATCCACAAAACAAAACTGCAGCCACAGCAGGGGGTCTGGGTGAGTCTTCTCCATTGGACAAAAGGACTGTCAATCATCACAGGGGGTCAGGAGGGTGGTCAAAACTCAAATAAGAGCACAATGGCTCATTGGGATTCCACACTCACACAGACACACACACACACACACACACATAGAAAGAATGCGTGGCTAATCAACCTTGATGAAAAAAAAACACAAATAACCTTGAACTGATGTTCTGTGGGTGTCAGTGATAAAGGGTTTCATAAAAAGAAGGAACTAGACCAGCCAAAGAATGCTACTGATGTGAATGCGTGCAGCCATGGCCATTGAATTGGTTATAATGGAGGAGTCCATGAAGAGGAGTCATTGATACAGGCTGAAGTCCACTTCACGGTGGTTTTGGCATTGAGAGGGTGAGACTGAGAACCATTTCACAGCCAAAGACACTTGGCCTTGGGGCAGAAATGCCTATGGAGCAGGACTAGGCTCAATGCTATGACCTAAGGGTTTCAGGGGGCATAGAACACAATCATCACTGTCACTAAGACTTGACAATGACTCAGGCTTTGTCTATCTGTCTAAATCTTTCTCACGCATACGTTCAATGACCTCAGACACAAGTGGCAAGCACCCATGCCAGTCATATCCTGAACCTATGAAACAGCCAAGAAACCCACCCTGCTTTTTTTCTGTTTTAATATGCACTCTTATTTCCCTTTACCTTCCTAAAAAAACTCCTCCGCTAATATCTGTTGTTACCTGTCCTCACTTCCACTACCTCTTACTTCACACTCTACATTTTGTCTGCTATCCTCGACCTTACCTTCACCTCTATTCTGTTCACCTTTATTCTCCTTTTTTTTTCTGCAAAAATACTGTTTCCTCGATGCTCAGCCCCTACAGGCAGGCTAAATCACAGCCAGCCACAGGCGCTAAATAAGAACAAACACCTCTGCTTTACCTGGACAGTCTCCCTGAGGGGACACTCAGAGACTACAAGACAACTAGCATTCTCTCCATTTTTCTCTGTATATCCCCTCCCCTGCTCCACTCAATCTCTGTAGCATGTGTAATTGAAAAGCAAAAAGCCCAAAGGCCTTTACTTCCTGGACTAAAGAACAAGGGCAAAAGCCTCATAGGAAGAGGAAGAGAAAAGGCAGGTGTGGAGGAGACACAGAGCAATAAGGCAGTCCACAAGCAGCAAAACTGGACTTCCTTTTTTAAGATCAGTCTGAGGACTTGAGTATGTTGCTTGCAAACCACAGCTACTACTAGAAGTATAGCATCAAATGACTTAGAAGATGAGACATGATGCTACTCAATGAGATCTATCTATCCAATTTGATGGCCCACTTGTCTGACACAAAAAGCTAAAGGAAACTGTGTGTGTGTGGAAAATAAAAGAGAAGATGTGCAGGGGGATACTTGTAGGATCCTCCATCCTGTGAAGTTGTTTGTTTTCCAATAACAGGTGTGTACTAATCCCCCTACCGATAGGACACAAGCAATGGGTCTATCTCATCATTCTATTTACACACCCAAAAAATAATCAAAAAGAAATTCAACTGTCTCTTCAGCGCTATGCACGGAGGGACATATAAAATATGCTGTCCATGCACAAGTACCTTGTACAACTTTTAGGCAAATCAACATCAGTCGAGTGTGCATATGCATTGTGTCACTGTGTGACTAATTATTAATTTCTTCCTTGTGTATTAGTGTGTGTCACTGCTCCTGCCTGACTGCTTTGCATTCTCATCTCTCCCTCTAACGTGGGCACACAGATGAAAGCGAGACTTGTGTGTAATTAATTGGATATGTTTGTAATTAGGGGGCGAGAGAGGGAGAGATGCATGCAAGCCTCCTTTTGTTTTGTCTGTTGTGCCTAACAACTGCACAGGAAAATAAAAACTGATTACACAGAACACTAATTACCATGGAATTATCGCCCTCACTTCACAGGGTTAATTCTTATTCTATGTGTATGTGTGTTTGTGCGTGTACTTATACGCATGCATGCACACACATGCAATTTGTCTGTGTTCCCTCTACATGGATATGGACACACACTTTGGTGCTACAGTCAATATGTTATTGACCATTAGCCTGATCACAGAGAAGCATAAACTTGCGATGGTAGGTAATGAAATATTTGCTTAACAAGAAAGCAGCTTGCCTGTTTGTTGGTGAAACACAGTGGGACCAAGGTCCACGGAGTCCAGCAATAATTTACGCTCAACTTTGTTTGAGCTTGAACTCAAATATTTGTGGTATGTTTCAAAATATCTGCTGGACAGAACATTTTATCTTTCTAACAGCAAAAAAGTCATAATATATGCAATATCAGCTGAAATAGATAACTATGGAGAAGTGGGATTGAAATAGTGAGAATAGGAAAGGGGGAACATCATGGTACAACAAGATAATAGTTATTCAATTCTTTTCAGTCTTAAAAGCCGCTATTAATATGTGTTGTGATATAATTTCTAAGCCTTTAACATCAGATCTAGTATGTCTTTGATCAGGTCTTATAGGACTTTGACTCCCAGCTAGAGAAATGTCTTGAGAATGCTGCAGTGAATGAGCAAGGCAGCTATTCATAAACAAGGCCATCCAGCTATTGAAAATGGTTCAATAAAGGGCTCTAATCGTACTCATGTTGGTCTCAAAAGTCAAGTTCTGCTGCTGAATAAGCACAGCAGTGCTTTCACTCTGCCGGCATCCCTGTTATCTTTGCCTTTTGCTAAGCAGGGAGAGTTGGTAATGAGTTGGTTGGTTGGATTGTTCAGTTTATATGCTGTGTGTATGCATGCCTGTTTGAAGGTACATATTCCCACAAACACATGTGCACACACATCACTTCTGACTGTGCCTAAAGTGCCATCTGATTAACAGCGCCATTTTTTTTTTTTTTGCTTAGTGGCGTTAATAAGCTTATCCTCTGGCAGCTTTTATACAAACAAACACAGACGGATGCACAACCGACACCAAGAGACTAACTATAAAAGCATTTTAGGCTTTTAGAGGGAGCTTCTATTGGCATGGGGCAATAAAGAGGTCTACACAGACACACACACATCCTGCTAAGGTAACAAACTGTGCTTAGCAAGAGGTAAGACATTATATGATTACTAAAAAATGTAGACTGAAATGTTCATTCTCACACTGAAATTACAGCAGAGATGACAGACCATTTAGTGTCATATTTAAAAAGTAGTTTCACCTTATTGTAGGTGACATGCAGCAAAAATTACAAAAACGATTATGAACAAAAATAGATTTAGATGATATTAGCATTAGTAGTTCATCAGAAATCAGGAAACAGATTTCTATTCAAAAAGGCTTCAATCTTTAAACATTTTTTATGCACTTCTTTTTCTCTGCATACTCCTTATAATTCCTTTGCTGTATACATGCCAAACTAAACAGTGAAGCTTCAACAACCATGCTAATAAAATACAGGATAAAAATGCAAAAACCAAGCCAAGCAGATAGATGACAGCATGTGCACCCAAAGTATGCGTTCTCTGAAAGCAAACATATCTCTTGAATCTATTTTTCCACGGAGGTGGACCTGAGGGGGGACACCCTCTTCCCTTCAGATTACGGAAATGGAAGAGTGGATCCCTCTAGACGTGTCTTTTTCTCTCTCTCTCTCCGTCTTTCTGCCTACATCCCTCTGTTGCTTGGCTCGGCTCGCCCCATGTTACCATGGCAACAAGGACTGGTGCGGCATGGCAAGGACTACAGAGGGAGAAAGGAGAGGAAGAGAGGGAAGGGAGAGTCTACCTGCAGTCCCTTCCCAGCAGCAGAAACCCTGAGGGAATCTAGTAAGAGTGATGAAGAGACAAGAGTTCATCCCCAACTTCCTTTCTCACACAAAACGTACTATATTTGTCCTTCAGCATCAACGCTGACTTGTCCTCTTGTCTCCCCCCCTCTTATCTCAATCCTCAGCTCCTTTATCCTGCCCTTCTCATCTCCTCCACCCGCCCCAAACTCTTTTTTTCCCTGCAATCTTTGCTCTTCCAACCTTTTCTTTACCCCCCTTTTCTCATCTTCCTCTTTTTCGTCTGTCCCTCTCTCTTCTCCTCCTCCATCCCCCCGGAATGAATTAGTAATGGCAGTGGTTTGGTCCACAGTGGTGAAGGAGAATTGTAATTACAAAAATGTCACTCCTGGTTATGCCAAGAGAAGGAGAGAGGAGCCATTACTGTCTGTGACATCTGTACTTTGTTGGAGACATGAAAGAAAGAACTAATTCTGTTTCATTTCATTACAGGGTCATATCTATCTTCATATCCGTCTTATATTCAACTACAGAGCTTAAAAAAAGACAAATGCTTTTACTGCATGTTGTCATTGCAAATGTCTTCTTGTGGATGTGTGACATCATGTTCAAGAGAAATATTTGGGCTTAAAATGTCACCTTATGACATTATGTGACAGATGTTGGACTATTGGACCTGTCGTGCATCATTTTCTATATTTTTTTTTCTTGTTCTTGTACTGGCACAATCTTGGCACAAAGAACAAAGATAAAACTCCCAAAGGGTGGTGACGGGTACAAATCCAAATAAAAAAAAAGAAAAATTTTAATTACAGGTTGTAAGGCAACAAAATAAGAACATTTCTAGAGGGGTCAATGCTTTTGCAAGCCACTATATGTCTTCATGAATTATCCTGAATGTCAGCCCCAGAGCTGCTATTGTGCTGCTGACCACTTGGTTTAACTAAGCACAAAGCCAATTCCGTATTAAAGCCACATCATGGAAGATTTAGCATTTGTTGCCATTTGGTGCCCCAGTGAGTGTAATACCACTGTCAATACAGTTGTACACGTGCATTTGATGTGATTACATTACTTATGATCAAAAGTAGTGAGTTGACAACTTTTCTATGAGAGCCAAGCATCTAGAAACTGCAAGAACACAAGACACAGCAGCCAGCTAATAATACTTACTAGTCCAACGGCAAGAAGCCCAGCTTGGCTCGCCTTTTTTTTTTTCCACAAACCTCTCGCCAATGACTAAAAATCAGAGTTTTACTCTTATTGCTCAGTCACTCTCTCCTTTTCTTTTACCTTCCTCCAATGTCTTCTTAGGTCTCTTCACCTCTGCCCATTAATTATGTCCACAGAAGCTGCTGAGACTGGTTATGTTGTCTGCTCATCCGGCTCTGGTTCTGGCACAACACAATTTCATGGTGCTTTGAGCACCGAGTCTCAGGGCAGTACATCTAAGCTAACTAGCTAACAGCAACTACATTTCAAAGTATTTATTTTACTGTCCATCAGGAAACCGACAATAAGTTGAGGCAGAGCAGCCAGAAGACATTAGAGGGAAAGCAGCAAACATTTT
Source organism: Larimichthys crocea (assembly GCF_000972845.2). Lineage (NCBI taxonomy): Eukaryota > Metazoa > Chordata > Actinopteri > Sciaenidae > Larimichthys > Larimichthys crocea. Next base: position 8,793,304 of record NC_040030.1, on the reverse strand, counting down.
CTTCATGAAAGCTAGAAAAGTGGCATAATGTTGCTTTAATCAATAATAATATATAATAATCATCAGCATCTACACTCACTTATACTTGCAATATACCAAAACCATAATTTGTTGCTTTGATACAACATGCAGCCTGATCATAATTCCCACTATATTGTTGTGACACCAGAAGCTTATTTGGCTTTAGAAGCAGCGGGGAGTAATAAAGTCTATCTATATCTTTGTCAGCTAGAGTCACAAGAAAAGGCAGAGCTGTCACACTGATGTAACAATCTGACCCGAGCAGGGCCAGGGTGCCGAGACTCCCATCAGACTGATAAAGATGTTCATAAAAGGATTTATATTGGCTGTCACAGAGTGTATAGATCCTTATCGGGCACATATAGATGCGACATCCATGCACACGCACAACAACACACAGATACAACTGGAGAGACAGACACATCACATGCACAAGCCAAGTTCCTGCCCCATTCATCTTCACTATTTATGCTACCAAACTGACTCTGATCTGAGTGATCTCACCAGCTGATTCTGGTTCAGATTTGAGGTATTGGATGACAAGAGGAAATCACATAGAACCCAGATATGATCACATTCAGGGACGTCCTCTAATGCCTTGCACTGAAACACACTGGATCACGTTTTGACACATAACACAGGCAGTCTGCTTATCCCATCATTACTGCAGCTCACATTCCCTTTGAAAGACAACATAACCCAATTACCAGCATCCTGTTTTTGACAAAAACAATACACGGGTGTGTGACAGTGTGTATGTGTGTGTTTTTGTATCTTGATATTTCAGATAGGTATTATTACACTGGGATGGACCCTACTGAAGGTCACACATCTATATCCTGTCATACAATGTCTTGGTTTCCTTATCCCTACAGCTTTAAAGACATTTAGACTGCCTGATGCTGTCTGATATCACATTTAATAAAAACTTGTCATCAATCACTTACTTTTATTGGTAGAGGAAAATAAATATGGATTTAGGGAATCAATGTATTGCACAGATGAAATCTGATTTGATAGAGCCACAGCCATTTTCATCTTGTCACTCTTTCTGCAGTTACAGGTGCTGCAACACAACTCAGTGGTGATCTAACACGGTGCTAACACCAGTATTGCGTCAATTGAATTGATGTTGATCAACATGAACTGCATTTCTTTGGACAACCTGGATGACAGAAACGTTGAATAAAACCTATTCACTCTGATTTTTATCTGGCCTGAGGACCATCAGATCAGAACCATTGAAATCTAAAACCTAAACTCCATGACTGTCCTCTTGAATTATGTAAACAAAACGCAATAATAAGCTAGTTGATCAGAATAAATGCAGTGTGCTGGCAAAGCTTTTTATGCCTGATGTTTTGCCTGTGTAAACATAATAAAGAGAGCTTGGATGGAAAGATGGAGGCAGCGATGGAGGGATGAAGGGGTGGTATGGTGCAAGACCCAGTCATTAACAGAATCCATTAGTGTATAAATGAACAGTGGAAAGAATACAAACAGGAAAGGCTAATTACGATGTACTGACTTGATTCAGCAGATGTGGGGTTGAATGTTTGTGTGTGTCTGTCAAGTATTTATGTGCAGATTAATTTGCATGTGAACCCACTGCCGTGCTTGTTTCAGAGGCCTACAAAAGTCATAAACACGACATTGCTGAGTGTTATCAGGCCTCTCTCAAGGTTGCCATGCGCTACTTTAATTAACACGCTCCGCCAGAGGGAGGCTCCACTGATACAACAGCAACACATCCAAATTCTCTATCGATGTTGCTACAACATTGCTGCAGGCCGGTAGTATTTATGTTGTTTCCGCCGAGATGCCCCAGCAATAAATCAAACAGAGAGAAAATCCAGGCACTCTTGTACTTTGTGTGGAGGCACGCTGATGAGGGAATTTATAAACCAGGTTTAACACACAGTTCATGAAGAGACGTCAGTGTGTAATCCTTTCAACATGCCAAGAGAACGTTGAAAAACACTGTCATGGTCAAGTTGTTATTTTGAGACATACGTAGCTACAAATTCTTGTTGCTTGAAATTTCAAAATGCAAAATACTTGTAAGACTTCTGATCTGTTAGAGCCAAAATGGTTGCTTTTGAAAATGGCTGTTTTCTGTCTGCCTCTGTAGAGAGAGTGTTCCCACTGATGTCTGAAACATGTCCTTGAGCAAAGCACTGTGTAAGGAACAGAAGATAAGAGCCGTCTGTACATACACACACACACACACACACCTACAGAATCATTTTTTTACGCTGTAATGTAAAGACACAAAGCCAGACTTTCCTTCTTAGAATCACACATCCATGCACAATCATCTTGATATGGTCCTTCAAAATCTTCACCGTGCAGCAAAGTACAGTCACACTAAACCAAACTATAGAGGGCACAAGCACAGCCTTGATCACAAACCTGCCTTCTTCCTATCACATACACACACCGGTGCACAACCAATCATATTCTTTGTGATCTGACTCAAGTAAACACACCTCTGAGTGAACACAGAAATACAAAGACACAAAGAAATGTAATCTCAGAAGAATACACACAGAAAATATCCCTTTTCAATCAGATACAGATGCACATTTACATACAAGACATCCACGTCTATATTGCCAGAGATTTCCTTCAAGATTACCCTCTACTTGTTTCTGTATATGTTGGTCCTCAAATACAAAAACACATGAAGAAAAGAATAGAAAACTATACTATACTGCAGAATGTCAACATTTGCAAATATTTATTCATAGCATTAAAAACGGATGTTTTAACACAACTGTCTAAAGCAATACCAAATCCCCCTCAGTTGATCTCCCTTATTTCCCTTTAATGTTTGCCTCTGACCCAATGCTGCCTCTCATCTTTCTCCCACATCTCCCCATCAAAACCTCTTGTCCCTGGTGGCTTCGCTCTGTTGTGCTCCCCAACATGCAGCGGAAGAAGAAAGAATAAGTAAAACATAAGGAGCAGGGGAAAACAGAGTTCATAAAAACAGTGGAGGAGAAGAAAAGGAAGAAAGGAAGAGGAAAAGGACAGAGGGCAGAAAGTTGTCAAAAGCAGAACCTAATGTAATGTAACAACTAATGTACAAACAATTATGAATCAACTGAACTACAACAAAAACCTACTGTACTTAAAAACCAGTGAGCCAAACAATTAAACCTACTAGAAAGCTCCGTCAAAAACATTTATTCACGTAACAGGCATGTCATTAAAGCATGCCGAGTTGGATTAAGGGAGCGACAGAGGCAGCGAGAAAGATAAAAACAACTGACAACCTTGATGAAAAGTTCAAATAGGCAACAAAGGTAAGAGAAGAAATCTAATTAAAATGAAGCCAGAACAGGATGAAAGACGAATCAATGAGAAATATTAAAAAGAAATAATAATTTAAAAAATAAGAAACTAAAGCAGACATGTAGATGCAATGTGGTAAAGCATTACTGCAATGCAACACAAGATTCACGACCAGTTCATAAATAGAGAAAAGGAAGGAACAAAGGAAGGAGAGAGTGAGTAGAAAGAGGAGAAGAAAATAGAAAAGAGCATGTTTCCTCTAGTGCTGAGTCCCCATGTGTCTGACAGTCCAATAGATGATTTATGGCGAGCATTGTCTAGCAGTGTAATTGGCCGCCATGTTGGTTCCCAGTGTGGGAATGAGAGAACGAAAGAAGCAGAGATATCTCAGGACTTGAGTGGACTTTGTCCAAATAGCAGCAATCTACAGAGAGAAGAAGAAGGTAAGAGGTGCAGAGGCTAACAGGGAAAAGAGAGGGAGGGGAGAGGCACAGTGAAAGACAGAGGCCACACTAATTGTCAGTGCAGAAAAACTGGCTTAGTTGGACCAGGTGTTCCAAAATGAGCATTAAAAACGTCAGCTGATGATCTAGCGCAGCGTAAATACGTGAGTAACACCTAATCAACATGCCATCAGTGTCCAATGACGTATTTGCAACCATGTCTCAATTTAAAGTTTATTGATATGTGTTCTCGGCAATGAGATCACCGCCGTCACATCAAAATGAGGTCATACCGCTGTTCCGTAATTTAAAATGAAGTGCGCCGCACCCAAGGGACAGTGATTTTGGCGAAGAAACCAAGGTTAAAACAACACAAATAGTAGACTACAGACTTATATCTGCTTTAACTTTTTAGACTGATCTCATGTTTGAGTAATAACAATCAGACATCTGCTAACACCACAGGTTTATGTCTCTTCGGTGCAGAGAGTTCTTTTTTTAAAGAACATTATTGTAAAGTAACTGTGAAAATACAAACATGAGCCCTATCAATACATTTAGGATTTATGTAAGTAAGCAATGGCCATACAAAGCCATAGACACATATTCTCCAGCAGGCAGAAAGGGACCAGAAAGCATAAAAATCCTAACCCTTTTTTGGATTATGTGCTGGGTGCACAGCTTTAATTAGAAAGAATAGGCCACAATGCTTAAATAGCTCATGTAGTGTTGAATACAGTCTAGAGATAGACTTACTTAATGGAAGCATCAATGTAGCTGAAGAGTTTGATATTATTTCGATTATATATTTACATACATTATACTATAATAAAAGCAATCTTTTTCTCAAAGTAGGTCTCCTGTTTGATCCAATCTTGTAATAGCACTCTTGATACACCGATAAATGATTGAGGATATTCAATCATCTACTTGTCCAAGTGGGCAGCCATGTTTGAAGTCAGTGTGTGCTGTTATGTTGCTCTGATGTGTAAATAACATGGTTAAAAAAAAAAAAAGGAAAAAAAAGTTGAGTGCTATTTGGTTTGGTGTTTAACTGATATGGTCTTTGAGGAAGACATCAAAGGGTCCTCTCTGTCTTTTATCTTTCCATCCTGGAACTGGTTTAATGCGTACACACATGCACACGTGCACACACCACTATCCACCCACCTATTCACATACAGAGAAAAAATAAGATGGGAGAAAAAGACATCTGCACCGTCATCCGAAGAGCCAAGCCAGATAAACTTCTTTCCTGTTCGTCCTCTGATGCACCTCCATCTCTCCCCCCTTACTTATTCCCTCCCTCCCCCAGCTTTTGTCTGTTCTTTTCTTTCCCCACCAGTCCTGGCACTCAGAACAGAGAAGTTGTTCCTGCTATTTTCTGTGTGTGTGAGTGGACCAGGCCAATAACTTCTCTCTTTAATGAGCATGTCGTGTTCTCCTGTTCTGCTCATTCCCCAAACACACACTCTCAACACTGGCAGCTTTCTGGGAAGCGGTGTGTGTGTGTGTGCGTGGTGGTCTGTGTGTCTGTGGGTGCATATGTGTGTGTGTGTGAGAGAGAGAGAGAGAGACAGAGAGGAAAAGGAAGTAAGAAGAGAGATATTGTCGCTATGTGACTGGACCAGGCCAATAACTCCTCTCTTTAATGAGTGAGTGTCATGTTCTCCTGCTCTCTTAACTCTCCTAACACAGCCACTCAAAAAGTGATAGCTTTCTGAGGGATGGTGGGATTGAGAGAAGAAGGATTAGATGGAATAGAAAGGGAGAGAAGCGAGGGTAGATAGTGATAAGAATTGAGTGAGGAATGAAGGAAAGGAAGGAGGAAAATAAGGCTACAAAAGTGCAAAGTGAAGAGAATGAAAGAAAAAAAGATGGAAGACAGACAGGCGGAACTAAACCAAACACCTTCAAATAAGCTGTAAACTAAAGCTGTGAAAGGTTTGGCACAAACAGCCTTCAGACACAGACACATACTACATGCATAAATACCAGCCTCCATGCACACACACACACACAGACACACACACCAGCAGCCTCGGGCTACACTGTCAATCCGCAAAACCCTTCTCACCAAACTGTAATCCCCCTCAACCTTCCTCCTCTCTAGCCTACAGTGATTTCCAAGGCCTCCACTGATGTTGCATCACTACTGTTGTCTCCTTGATGGCATCACAGGCTTTCCTTGAGGTGTAGATCAGTGAGTATTGTACACCAGGCACCATGTATACGACCAAAGCTCCTTACATCCCAAAGCTGGCAAGAAAAAAAGCTGATTTGCATAATGGCTCGGCTATTAACAGAAAACAAATCAGCCTGTCACCATTTAGTAACCCTTGCTATTTCATAGGCAATAGAAATACGATATGTACGGTCCCACCAGGAGAATAAAAGCATAATTTTACCACAAGGTCAAAATATCAACCAATTATAGTTAATACATTTTTATGATGCAAGAGATATTACTTTAGTGTGCAGGTAGAATTTTATTGACAGAAAGGATATAGAAATAAAGACGGTTATAGCCCATTATATGCACTGAATAGCTCAATAGCACACGCGCACACACATGCACGCACACGCTTACAACAGACAAAAGAAATCAGGTCCAAACTTCTGTCTAAGCGGCAATAAAACCTCCTAAAAACTTTCTGCCGGAAGCAGGTGTGGATGAATATTCATGAATGGCGCGAGTATCAGGTTGCCTTTCCAACCGCTATTGTGTGAGTGAGTGAGACAGTGTATGGGTGTGTGTGTGCGTGTGGGGAGGGTAAGTGTGCTTCTGTATGTCTGTATTCTCGTGTAGGTGGAAGAAAATGGCCATTGCTAAGAGAGAGAAAGACAGAGGGCGAAAGCAAAAAGCAGACCAACTGCAGTTCTGAATATTCATAAGGTGTGAGGTGACTCACAGCAAATCAGCAGGAAAGCACAGAATGGGGGGGTTTGTTTCACTAATTCCTGTTCAGTCAAATCTGACATGAGTTTAGGACAATATTGTGCGGCATGTTGTGCCATGGAGACATGGCAACATTGCTACAACAAAGTCTGACAAAGCAAGAAGCATAAATGCCTAAACGAACAGGCTGTAAACAAGGCAGCAGTTTAGTCAGATTATATTTCCGTCATTGCACAGGAAAACCTACAACAGTTTGTCAAAGACGAGCAGGAAGCTGGTCTATAAACTGTTATCGATGTTTACAACAGACATTTATTAAACCTGTATGACTGTCTGGCTGTTACTGTTTCTTACCCTGTTGGACTTTCTTTTAATCTACATTATTAACTGAGAAATAAGACCATAAACCAGAATTATTCTTTCAAGGAAATCAAGATTGCCCTCAGCTATACAAATAGGCCAAGGAACGTGGTGAAACATTCACACATTATATCTTAGCAAGCATTACACTGTACTGTACTCTGTCTGTCCCTCTCTCTCTGTCTGTCCTCACACACATCTGCTTCAAAGGCTTCTTCTACTGAATGGGGCGCTTTATCAAAACCTGGCCTCTGAAAATGTGAGGGACACGTTGCCAAAGGGCACACACACATACACACTCACACACATACAGTACGCACAGACACAGACATGCACACTATCACACTAAAATGCTGTCACGCCACTGTAAAAAGACGAAAAGCACATTTCCTCTGATCGTAGCACATTACCATGGAAACACTTTTCAACAGCTGGTTTGCATGCCGGAACTATGCTGGTATTCACCCTACATAATTTAAGCCCCATTAAATGAGCTTTGTCCACTCAGTGATCTAGTGGGGGGCAATGGGAGTCATACATATTTTAAAAGCAGGAGGGGGAAATGGACTGAGAGATGCTGCAAGAAAATCCATGGTGGGGTAAATTTGGTGAGTACTGGAAAGGTTTCAAATATCCCAGTGGCATGAGGTGCAAAGGGGTGAAGATGGTGGGAAAACACTGAAGACAAGAGGAAGGCTAAGTGGAGAAAATGAGTACCAAACACAAGAGACAAAAAGTGTTGAAGAGAGAACGTGAGGGGAAACAGAGAGAAGAAAATCATATTGTTTCACCCACAGAGAGAAAATGATAAATTATTAATGTAATCCTCCGTTTTTCTCCCCAATCAGTTAGGATTGTACACTTATTCTAGTGAGTAGGGAGAGAGCTGAAAGAACAACAGTGAAAGTCTCTCCTTCTGAACGAGCAAAGAGATTGAGAGAAAATTTGAGAAGTGAGAGGGAAAGTGAGTGCTGCATACTTGACATGATTGGCATCTTAATGTGATACTGAGATAGCTGTGAGACCAGCAGCTCACTATGGTTTCAATAATAATAATGATAGTAATAATAATGGCTTCACAGTTGGACCCACATGGCCAAGGCAGAGCACTGTGGTGGAATCTGCTAAAGCTATTTATTTCCATCTTCGCTTCAATTCATTACCATCCTCGCTTCCGTTCAAACTGTTGCCAGGGGTTTTAGTGTCCTGTGTTGTACGAGAAAGTTTTATGCCATTACAGGAGCTAAAGGGATATTTTCCACCTCTTATTTGATCATGGTTAGATATCTCCTTGAATCAAAATATCTGCCTTTCAACAAATTTAGTTGTAGCTGTTTAGCAATACACTAAAAGAACATATCCACGAGTGTACTGTGGTTTTTTAGAGGAGGACAGACATCACAAATGCCACCATAGCATCTAGTGTGTGTCTTATAAAAATTAAACTATCTTAATAACTAAACTTTAATAACTTTTGTTAACTGTTTTTTTTTTCCTTGCAAGAAGTGATTCATGTTACAGGTGCCAATGAGCTATAAATCAATAAAACTATGACAGCTGACTAGGCAGGCAGCTACCTCAAGGTCTGCAAGTGTGCATGTGTGTGTGCTAGTGTATGACCTCGACGTGTCTTATCTTGTCAGTCAGGATAGTATGACAGTAGAGAGAGAAACATTGAGTCAGCAAACACTCTCAATGAATTTCAATCTGGCCAGATGGGCTGCTGCTGTGTCATGAAAAATATCCAGACCTGTATTCAACATGAAACAGCTACACAGTCACTGCAGGCAACAGGGGAAGCTGAGGGACCAAATCAGGACAGACATGACTACACCTCATGTTGCATGGACAAGTAGGTGGTCATGTGACATTAAATCAGCAGATTTAATTCCAATTTCTCCTAAAATCAGTATTTCAAATACATACAATGCATGCATGTGTCCATGTTTTTTTCTTAAACGCCATTGAAATATTTCAAAGTTTTAGATGTCATTAGGTATGACACTGTACCATTTTCTGAGGGGTAACTCAGAGCAACCAAGAATAACTCTAAATTCCAAGATGTTTCTTTTCCTATTTTCATCTTTACCCATAATCACCCATCTTTCCTTTTTCAACCCCTCCTCCAGCTGTCCAGCCTGCTGTTCTTGAGCATCTCCTCCAGGTAAAGAGCGATCGCACCAGCCCATGACGCCATGCTGGGACATGTGGCACTTCTGCCGCTACACATCTCATCTGCCTAAATTAGCATGCATTACACTATCACATGAGTAGTTAAATTGTGTGGGAGGATGATGGTGTACACTAGGTGGGAGACAGATAGACAAAGATGCACAGGGAGACAGAGTGGTTGTATGTTCAGGGAGGCAGGTGTTGCCAGGTTGGATTGGAAGGGCTTTTGAGGAGGGCACAGCAGGGGTGAGAACAGTTGCAGAAGGTTAGTCAGGCGGAAATAGCAGAAAAAAGCGGAGGGTTTTAGAAGAATATATGATTGAGATGGAGGGGAAAGGGGAATACAAAAAAAATTATATATCTAGACCAAGTTAACTATGAAAAAAAAAAGTCCTGCTCACTTGCTTTTTCTCTCTTGACACCATCACAGGCCTCTGACATCACCTGACGGATTAAGTGCTTTTCATCTTGTGGCAGGGTTTTTCCACCAAGAGACAGCAATTGAAAACCTAGCTAAAAAGTCCTGTTAAGAGCTTAACAGCCTCCTTTGTAATGGGCAAGTAAAAGCGCTGGCTAAAAGGTCAATAGGCTTCCACTTAAAATCTTGATGATAACAGCGGATACGACAGCACGCGTTGGCATGATAATTCCTATGGTGACACATGTTGTTTTCTAAATGTATTTTTCTCAAAAGCTACGACGCTGAAGTTAAAATCCCTTTTGCATACGCTTGGTACACACTGACAGAGAGGTTACAGCTTGCAGTATGTCCAATGTGATGTATAAGAACAATGGTAAGGGTAACTCTAGGTACTTCAACACAAGACATTTTCAATCCATTACTTCAAGTAAACACCCTGCCAATAAGACTCAGCAGCACGCCAATATCAGTAACATCATATGCATACCAACGGTTTTTCAGTTCAGACATGTCTGTTGTCAAGTGAATGTCAAAATGAATTCTGGGAAAACTGTAACACTGGGAAAACTTTGTGAAATCTTTGGCATATATAGTCTCTAAGTCTCAGATTTCTGGTTTCTGTCAATGCAACACGTACTGAATGTTTCACAAAACACAGCAAAGAATGTAGAAGTGCTGTTTTTTTTCCTGTTATTGACAATGTGTCTCACACTATGTATGCATATACTGTAATTGACATGAAGTTAAACTGACACACCTGGTAAAGTAGGCAAGTTATAAATATACGAGGAATTCTTTGCATCTACAGTTTGACCCAGATATAACCAATATCAGAGAAGCTGAGCATTCAGTTCAAGATTTATATGTATCCAGATGTAAAAAAAAAAAAAAAAAAAAACACTCTCAGGGCAATGATGAGACAAAATGTGAGGCAGTTTAGACACCTTTTAATGGTGGGGGAAGAAATACTTTATAGCATCATGCTTGAAGCATAGTATTGTAACCATCATCTTCAGATCAACCAGGGCAGCTCTGACAAAAAGGCTAATGATGATTATTATCTGACACCCACATGCACAGCAGTATGGAGAACTACAGTATAGTTTGCCTTGACACTGGATAAATAGACAAAACAAAAGGGAAGTTGAGAAGATGTGGAAAGAAATTGGCATTATTAAGTTATTAATCTTGCCAAGTGAGTGCAAAGATAGGTTTCCCTGGCAACAGCAAAGCAACCAACATCACTGGGGTAGGAAGTCACGATAGGGTCATCCTCACCATGAGTAATATGTAAAATGAGTGAAAGGATCCTTTGAAGCATGGGTGTTATCGTCTGCATGTCTCCATTTAAGTTAGTGTGGGACCACATGAGTGGCTGCTCACATAATTGATATTGTGTTTAATGCATATGTGCTTTGTTTCTTGTCTGAGTTTAGACTGAGAAGATTATGAAATTTTCATCACTGCTTGACATGCGAGATTGTGTGACATGACAAGTGGCTGGAAAACATCATCAAAAGCCAATCAGTGTCCAACGCAACCACAGAGGATGAATAAAACTCTCATTAGTAGAGTGGGAGGTTACTCATTATGAAGCAGGTTGTAAGGGCATCTGAGCAATGTTAGACTTTTGTAACTTCACTGGCGTGTGTGTCTGTATGCTTTTTTAAGAGAGGAAAGTGATGAGCACAGATGTGTGGTAGACGTGATGTGGATTTCCAAACCTGAACAAACTTAATCCTGCACACAATCGGTAATTTGCTGTATATACATGTCGATATAATGAAAGCAACCAGTCTCTAAACATACAACATTAAACAAACATTTGCATGTGTACATGCACAAACAAACAAGCACTAGTGATGCCACTTAAAAGTCCCACAGTCATTACTCTGTGGACTTAATGTGTGGTAGGTAGTAAACACTGCTGACAATGTACAGCAATATCTGCCTTAAGCCATATGTGCGGCTAACGGAAGTATAGAGTGACATAATGTTATCATTGGGGACCACTCCCACTACATCAATGCAATCTAACATCATCCCTGACGAAACAGACTTTTTTTTCCTCTATATATTGAAAGCTCAGAAGACTGTTTAACAACGTTCATCTACATGGACAGAGCTTATATTTAGCTAATGGAAAAGAAATAAGTCAGAGACCAAGGCTGGATCAAGCTGTCTGCTCATATCTCAAGTACCACTGATTTATCCTCTGCAAAAGAAAAACAGACATAAAAAGAGAGGCAAGAAAAAAACAACACACAACTGAGGGAGGACAGAAGGTCCAAACAGAAACCAGATGCTAAGCTAGTGGTGTGATGCCTGCTGTGCCAGCGGAAAATTGATTAAAACGGCCTCTGGCCAAGGGGCAACAGCCCAAACAGGATGGGCATGCAGGTCACACAGAACTGACACACACACACAAACACGCATACCTGGGCAAGATCTCATGGCCTATACATTAATTTTTGTCTGTAATTCTCAGTCAGCACTCAAAGGCTGGGCTGACATAAAGATGAAGTGGGTGCAACACATACATTTTGACCTGGCCCACCATAAAGGTCACCAATTTGAACCTCCAGACAGGCTGGAGAAGTCTGGGCACAGACAATAAGTTTATGACACCGTGATCCAGTTGTGCAGCTAACATAACAGGAAGAGTTATAAACCGTTATAAACAGTTCCTGCTGTTAGGTGATCTAATATGTAGCAAGGGAAAGCTAAAAATCAGCTAGTAAATCAACTACTTTCTTTATACACATCATGAGGATTGGGATCACCTTTTAAAATATGACAATTGTGTGCACTCTGGTAGTTCACTTGGTAGAAGAAGCACAACCTGTACTAAGGCTGAGCCCATACTGCAGTTTTGCTGCATCTCTTCTCTCTCCCCCCTCCCCGATGTGTCGTGACTTGTTACTATCTAATAAAGGCTGAAAAGTCCCCAAAAATATATAGATATAAATACATGATGCATATAAATATGTAGTATCAATCAAACGTTCTGGGTTACATGATACTTTGTTAGTAGACTTGGACTTTAAATAAAACATAACACAGTTCTAATTTGTTGTCCTCATATAAAGATGAATTATATGTACACAGCAGCAGTAGCACAATGTGGGTGTTTTAAATGTATTTACATACCTGATAACGGGCAAGGTTCAGAAGGTGTTCAGAAGTGGAGGCATCATGGGAATATGGAAAAAAGAGAGAAAAAGAAAAAAGGAACACATTAATAAAGTACTGACTGGCCATAAAAACAAGGATACACAATAACACATTATGAACAAAAAATATTAAGACTGGCACAATAAAACAACTCAAAAAATGAAATGCTCAATTTACGCCAAGTCAAACTGATTCAACGACATTCTGCAGGGGGTTGTTTGTGTGAAGTGAAAAAAACACCCACAGGCTGAAATGATCAAATTTGTCAGGCAGTTTCCGCTCATACCCGGAATCTAATTTTCTTCTCCTCGTGCTAACTCTCAGCCCCTGTTAGCAGTGACAGCACCCACACCCTGTGCCATGTTGTGCCAGTGAGGCAGGCTGGCACGGGTCTGACTGACGCTCTGCAGTACTGTGAAAGTGCAGCGGCACAGTAGCAGCCTCAGGTTAGAAAGATGTGATTCATTAATCAACACTCCCCGCAGGGAATAAAGCTGCCTGCTGGCACAGCCTTTCTTTCCATTCTCCTCCACTCCCTTCTGACTATCCACTGGACAAACTGCACAATAGTATGCTGTATACATAAGGGCATGGATGTAAAAACACACCAGTTTGTATCCCACTGTAATTAACACACTTACACACACACACGCAGACACACACCTACCTCAACATAAATATTCATACTTTTTTGCCTGAGCCTTGTCCCCTGAGGCTTATCTGTGATAGAATGGGCTTGGTTTGGGGACTGACAAGACTAGGAGGATAATTAGATGAAAGCAAAGAGGGAATTTTTATCTGAAAGCTCCAGATTTCTCGTGCCGTTCTGGCCTCTTTGGTCAACCGTTCACATTCACTGCCCGTTTATGTGCTTTTATTAATCACTGTCAGCTGTAATAGGGCCTGAAGCAGCCAGTAATTGCTGTTTGTGGTGTTATGTACGACATTGTACGTGTCTCCTGTGTTGTTCTGTAAAGGTGAGAGAACCTTTTCTGGGATATTTTTACCAAGAACGCCAACAGATAGCTTTCCTTTACCATATCTCAATTCAAATAAAGCTATATGAAAACAATTCTTGTCATTTACGCCTTTCATTTTAACTAACATGCTCTTTTGAGAGAACACCAAACTGAGTACCACGTGAGCTAAGCCTCTCTGTGGATGCAGTACTTCCTATCAATACACTAAGGATGCTAAAAAAAATTGTACATGCCTATAAATGCCCAAAGGTTCCCAGGTTGTTGTTAAGTGCTGGTTTAGCATCATGAGTAAGCATGTAGTCTGCCCCACAGAGCCCCCAGACAGATACTTTAAGAGGACAGCCTTGCTGGGATTAGAGATAAAAGACCATAACTGTGCAGCCAAAACACAGTTTGATGCAGTGCGTCTCTCACAACAGTCTTAATGGATAAGCTTTAGCAAGGAATAGTGCTGAAAAATGGCAATGGTTCCCTCTGCAGGTTGAAGATGAATCACTAAGGATACACAACTTTTGAGATTTTTGGGGAGATTCAAGGAGAAAATCAGCACATAAGAGCAGCTCACTCGCAATGTTCACACACTGTTTCTGAAGGAGTTTGAAGTTGTCTGCAAGTGTGTTTGGCATAGTGTTTAAAGGACAGAGATGCTGAACAGAGGTGAAATGTAAACAGCGGTCAGTCCCAATCCAAACAGCCTTTTGTCTCCAGCTGACAGGAAGTACTAACTCTTTCCTCTCTTAGAGCTCGGTTCGTGTGTTGAATGTAATTTGTAGGGATGCTGGCTCACATTTAGGTCCCAACTGAAGACAGATGGGTCTTGTTTCCTAGGTAATCCTGACTTTGATATTAAGGTGAGTTAGATTTGCTCACCAGAAAAACAAAAAACAAATTAAATTCTGATTATAGTCTTTTTTTTAAATAGCTTTAAATTATTTGTTTTTTGTTTTGTTTTGTTTCTTGTTTTTGACTGAACAATAATACCCATTAGGTCAAATCCACATTCACATTTCTCTAATATCACCACAAACAATAATTAACCAACTAATAGCCATCTGGTATTGCCTGACTGCACAGGCTATTTAGGTGAAGACGCATACGCTGTGTTCACAAAAGCAGGGGCCATATCAATTCTCCAGCTGGCCGTGACCAAATAAAAGGGGCAGACTAATTCTGCTAAAACAACACCACATCAATTGCCTGTCCTGTCAGCCACCAAAGGGTGCTTCTAGATGTCAAGTGATTAGTGAGACCTGCCACATACTTCAGATTAGACCTGCTTTAAAGGGAATAGAAAATCCATATCAAAGCCCCAAAGGATGCAGGACCATTGCCAGTCATCATGGCAGGGCGCAGTGCAAAACAGACTGGGGACACTGAGGAACACCACTCCACCCCTCGCTGTATGCCCTCCATCCATCATAACAGTACCACAGTGGGTCAAGACCCTTTTCATACTGGGAGCAGGTCTTGTACACTGGGAGCCACTTATTTCATTATCATATTTCAAATTCATATTTCCACAACATATGTGACCACCCTGAGAATACTCCCCATTTCAGGAATTAGCATTTAAACCCTGCAAACGAGATAAGAGGAGGACAGGAGGGAGATGAAGGGAGAAGGGGAGTGAAGAAACATAATAGTGCATGAAGAAAATTATGGAAATTTTGATTAAGGTTCAACAGATGGACGTCATTTAGATGAGGCACAGCTGACATTTCTGTACCAGGGGGAAATGGGTACTGAAACTGGTTCTCCCAAATAAAAGCTGCACTAAATAAACACTTAAGAGGAACGGAGAATTGTAGTATGCGTGTGTGTGTGCATGTGAGTGTGACAATGTCTGAACAAGTGAACAGCCGTGTGTGCCTGTACTTCAAATACTTCAAGGAGCAACAGAGGGGGCTTAAGCGCTTCTTGTTTTTGTCTGCACACTGCCTTCACACACTCGGCTGTGGCTCAAACTAATTACCTGTAGAATTCACCACATTATTTCACAGCAACTAATGACTGCTCTTAATATGCCGGTAATTACCTGTCAATAGGATATAATTGACAGTAACAGCAGCAAGCCTGAGCATAAGGAGGAGGGAAATTAGCGGCCACAACATCAAGAGTTTTACAACTGGCAGACATGGAAAATATTGATAGCAGTAAACTCTGGCTAGAGTGGGTTTATTTTCACATTTTGTCACTCTCTTTTTACTCGCTCTGTGTTAGCCAATTCTTGAACATTAGTAGTCTAATTTGCAGTGATTCTGAACTGCCCCAGTTCTAAGGAATGCTTTTAACATTACTATCTTGCATCATCTTCTCTGATCTGTTAAACCAACACAGGAGATTCCTTCTACACCATTTTATAGTTTTATAGCCTTCTCTTATTCCTTTCTCTTTACATATCGTCTCAATCTTTTTCACTCCTCTCTTACACCTTTTCTTGCTTTTCTCACTTTATCTCTCTGCCATTGTTGTTCCCTTCCTCAGCCTTTCATCTCCCTGACTCTCTCTCTCTCTCCTTGTCTTTCTCTTTCTCCAGCAATTGACAGCTCCCACAGCTTTGCAATGCAGCACACACTCTCCTTCCCTCACTCCTTGCTTTCTCTCCCCTCTCTCGCAATCTGTTAGCTGCACACTCTCGCCGCCTCACCCCATTATTTATTGATCGGGGGACAGGGGGGGCCTGAGGAAGGGCTGTGAATGGGCTCTGAGAGGCTGAGCAGTATTTCCATAAAGGATATTTAAGGCCATTGCCTTTCAGTTCCTCATCCACTATCCCTGGAAGACATACTGTGGGGTCATAGGGCATGATAAAAGGACAACCCAGCCTTCATGAAATATGGACAGCTTATAAGAGTGGCAATAAGGGGACAGGGAGATCTGAGGGGCTTTACTGTGGATTTTAAGGGTGGGATTTAATGGCTGTTGTAAATTTAACAGTAAGAAAGACATAAAGATCTTATATTCATTCAAATCTAAGTAGTAGAATGCACTCTTTTCTCACTCTCATGCAGTCAAACCAGTTTAAGGGTAACTCAAGCCCCCCTTTCTCCTTTGAATAAAGGACAAATGGTGCACCTGGTAGCCTGGCCGCGGAGCGCTAAAATTGAAGCGACATTGTGTGTCATTAAATTCCTCCACACTATCCCAGACTCTGCTGATTCAAAGGCACTGCCAGTAATAGATGTGTGAATGGTGTGTGTATGTGTGTTCTGAGAGCCCTGTAAAAGGTCAGAGATGGTACTGCAGTCTCTTGTCAGCATTTATGGTGAGCAGTGTGGCAGGAGAAAGAAAAGGTTGGTAGTATCTTTTCATTTGGGTTTCCCTGGGAAATAGCTGGGGAAATGAGGCTGTGTTTCACGGCTGTCTTCACAGCACAGCACGCAGGGAGAGGAGAGAGAGAAAGACAGGCAGTGCACAGGAGAAGGAGAGGAACGAATACAGAAGGATGCTGAGAGATGCAGACGAGGCTGTTGATGACTGATGGAACGGACCCAAGCTGTGAGTGCTGTTTAGTGAGGGGCATGTGTGAATTTGAGTGTCTTGCCAAGGCCAAAGTACTACCTCAGCGGCCGACACTAGCCACTGCAACATGACACATATGCCAGCAAGCAGACAGACATGCTGAAACGGGGGAATACAGAAGCTCTGGATCATGAACAGAGAGTGACTAATTCACAGAAATCCTAACTAAGCAGAGGAGCCCGAAGCACTGAACCGTCGGCGAACAGGTAGAGGACAGCAACTAAACACACATGGGCTAATGAGGTGATATGCTGGAGCTGAGATGGATTAACACAGAACCGCATGTAGTGAAACCAATAACGACACATTAGCTTGGCAGCTGGGCAGCTGAGTTGGCACTGAACTTGTGAAGAAACACAGTGAGAGGCTACTGTATTGAATAAAACAAGAGAGACAGATGCAGCCAAGGCAGCAACACGCTCGCTCACTCTCCCCACTGGTTTCTGTAAGGTCTTCCTCTCCTGTTACCATATAAATGATCTATTGGCCATCATTTAGCGAGGCTGCATGTTAATCATTCATCACAGTAACCGTTCAGTATGTAGGAGGCTGTTAGCTGGCTAGCCAACCTATGTGAGACAGAAAGCAGAGGGCTCCCTATGGGACTCACTGGAATGGAGAACAGCAGTGGATCATTCTATGAACATTAATCTTACTAGCCTATTTCCTAATACAAAGTGCAAATATGAAGGGAGTTAAGGTGGAGTGGTTTCATACAAACTGTAGGTATGTTTGTTCAAACAGAAAAGGAAGAGGAGGGCATATATACAAACATGTATTATAGTAATAACTGGTCCGGTGTAAAATGTTCAAAAGCTTTACTACACACTAGTGACCCCCAAACAAACAATGCCCAGGTTCACCACGAGTAGAGATACACAGAGTGTCTTCAATAGATATCAACGCGATCTATCATAAACTAATGAACACGACTAATAACAACCTCAACAGGTTTGTACATTTGGATGACAAGACAGCAGAGTGCATTATGTTGAATTTATAACAACATAATAAGCTTACAATTCATACGGATGTAAAGCTGTGGCAGCAGTTTGAGAAGATGGATTGTGCATCTGATACTCAAGACACTTTTTCAGTGGTGGAGTATATCTTATAAGTTTATAATTGTGCTATCTCCGGTTAAAGTTTTATAGTCCGACATGACAGCAATAGAAAATTGTTGAAAAGCCAGAAGCCTCCACTATTGTAAATATCAGGCTGTCTGAATTTGCAAAAAAGCAGAGTAGCATCCCAATCGCACATCTCTGTGTGTGTGTGTGTGTGTGTTGTTTTGCGTTGATGCTGACAGAGAGCAGACAGAGAACACGACAGCATTAACTGCAAGCAGGGGACCTGTCACCTGAAGACAGGGGATAGAGGGGAGGGGAAAGAGAGGATATGGGGAATACAGAAAAATAAGAATGTGTCAGAAGAGAGATTAATAGAAAATGTGGAAAAGTGCAAATGGGAGACGGGAGACGCACATGAGCTACTGTACAGACACATGAAGGTGAACAAGGGAGGGAGAGAAAAATATAGATATGGAGAAACACTAGGAGGGAAAAAAGCATAAAAGACAGCAACAGGCCATCTGGTGTGTGCGCGCGCGTGCGTGTGCATGTCCATGATGTGCGAATTTACTCTTAGTTTCCTATGAGCATTTAGCATACAGCAGGCGGTGGACATGGCCACTACTCCAACCCTGCACATTGGTGTTGGTGTATTTGGACACACACACACATTGTTCAAACAAACACACTCTGCCGATGTTCCCTTGGGAAGCCACCTCAAACAAATGGTTGACCTGTGCATGAGTGTGTATGTGTGTATTTCAGAGGTTTATCTTCACAATGTCTAGGTAATAAACAGTAACAGCTGCAGTCAGCCCTAATTAAATAACTGTGCATCTGCTCCTGGATCTGTCTTGCTTCTTGTGTGTCTGTTGTGCTTGGTGAGTGGGTGGGTGGCTGTGCATTTCTGTGTGTGTGTGCATGGATCACTGTGTTATATGCAAACTTAATAGACGTAGTTTTACCAAATATTCCTTTATAATTTCATCTTATGAATTGCTTTATTAATACATAATCAGTTTAAACTCTAAATGATTGCATACTTTTAATTTAATGGCCTACAATGGGTATGACCTTGACTTTAAACCAAAAACTAAAGCCAATACTGTCATCATTACTATCTATAACCAAGTGTGAAAGGAGAAGAATAAGGGTGGGTATGAAGACATAGACAAGAGGAAGAAGAGAGGAAGCCAGAAGGTCAGAACATTAATCAATTCTGGAACTAGATAAGAGAAAGAAAGCTTGATGAAAGAAACACGGATGCTTCTGTTGTGATGATGATGAAGAAGATGATGAAAGACTGCGCAGACAGAGACAGAGCTCTTTGTGTGTCATCAATAGCGGCCAATGTCCAGTTTCTAACCATAATCAGTCCGTCTGTCTGTCTGTCTCCATTCAACTCATCACCTTCCCTCGGGCTACCTCTCGCTCTAAATTGAGGTCAGATGTCACCAGTGTCTGCGTGATTGTGTGCGTGTGTTTGTGCCTTCACCCGCATGAGGACAGGCATCAAAAATGTAAGCGTGGGTCACTACGTCTTACACAAACACGCACAAAAACCACATGAGAGGCAAAACATCCCTGGCTCATTGTGCCTGGGGGGGACAGTGGTACTTGACCCTGTTAAATATTCACTGGCGCTGCTGTCATCAAGTGTCTAACATACTTAACTGTTGTCCATAATATCATACAGTCTGTCTATCCATCATCTCACAGTAATACAATAAGACAAACATATATTGCCATCCTCTGTCCCTTCTTCATGTGTTTTCCTCTAATGTTTCCTGCCTTGACCCTTATCACCAAGCCTGTTTATTAGAAGCCTGTCCAAAGGCAGACCTAATGAAGACCTCTGAAGTATAACAGCTGAGATCCATAGAGTTATGTATGTCCATGGTATAGAGAGGAGCAGGGAAACGCAGCTTACACAGCTGACACACTCCATTGTTTGGATAATGGAAGAGACAAGTCATGGATGCATAAATGCAAAAGTCTCCTGCGTGTGTGTGTGTGTGTGTGTGCGCAAGCCAGCCTTCGCCCCAGGGGTGACACTCAGGGTGATGCCTCTTGCCTCTGCATTGTGTTTAACCCCTGACCTTTCCGAGTGATACAGTGTCAGAGTGTTAAATATGTCTAGACCACTTACTGATCGCTGGGGTCAGAAGAAAAGAGTCAGCCTCAGGACATGATTGACTGAGATTTACGGATGAAAGAGGGGAGATTGAAAGGATGTTCTGGATATTGGGGGAAGGCACACTTAAAGAAGTTGTTGTTGCAATTCTGGTAAGCTCTATCTGGAGGGTAACATAACCTGTTTGTGTCCATGTGTAAATGTTCTTTTCATTATATAAAGGAAATTTGGACATTTCCATTACTTAATAAAGTCATTAATTCAGACAAAGAAAAAAAATGCAATGAGCTGTGCCAAAGCAGTTCAAGAGCATTTAAAAAACATTTTTCGTGCTTGATGGAGAGAGAAAAAATGTAATCCATAAAATGACGAGCAATTGATCAAACACAATTTTGGAAAATGAATCTGTTTTGGCTTTAAAAACTGGCTGCAAATGAGGTCCAGAAATATCCATCAAACTCTAGTAAACACAAAAAGTGAAAAAAAATAATCAAACTTTCATAGTTGGATAACACGACAGGCTGCAACACACCTGCTGTGTATTTGGTTCATTTTTATGATGAAGAGTGTGCTGTAAGTCATTTACATAATGTAATGGGAACTGACAAAAGGGCTCCTAAAATGTGATACCCGATCTCTGATAATCTCCCCTCTCTGTTTAGGTCATCTGTATTGTGTCAACAGAAGCTTAAGTGTGTGTGTGTGTGTGTGTGTGTGTGTGTGTGTGTGGTGTGTCAGGGGAGGATTGGGAATTTTGGAAATCAATGGTGTCACGTGCTTAGACATATGCTGGGGGGGTACTCATTGGCTTGGATGATCAATCAAAACACATTTGACTCCATTAGTCTCTGCAAACCACAAAGTTGTCCCATAGACCTCATGCCATACTTCAGTGGTCATGTGTGCATTTTTGAGTGTGGGTCTATTGTGTATGACTTTGTGTCTACTCAGCACACACACAAGGTGATCTTTTTGGTATTTCACATTATTCCCATTACAAAAGATAAAGGGCACTTATGAATCAAAGCAAGGACAATAAGAAGGTCCTTCTATTTCAAACGCACAACATCTGCTATCAGGGGGGAAGCACTTTGCCCTACGAAGCCCCTCTCCCTCAGAGCTCTTGAAAGCGTGTAGGGGGAGGAGGTGGGAAGAAGCGAGTATGAAATATGGCGGGTGCTAGTTAGGCAGTTTGCCTTAGGGATGCTCTCCACGGCTCTTATTCCATCTTCTGTTCCATTGTGGGATGTTGTGTATCCTAGACCAGTCAATACCCCTGACCCCCTCCCCAGAGGTGAGCCCCTCTAAAACATGCATGAGTTTATGAGCTGGGAATGTGCCACTGGAGGCCTTTAGGGCTTTTCGAGGTGGTGGAATATCTAAGAGCTAAGTGAAACCATCTTTCTGGGATTAGGTCTAAGGGCTTTTCACTTCCCCTCTAATACTCTTTTACTGTTCCTGCACTCATCTCCTCCTCTTTTTGTCCTGCTTCCTCCCAGACAGACATATGCCGCTATACATATAAGTCAATCCTAAAGCCTCCACCCTTGGGGCATCCCCAGATTCAACCTGTTTAGTGTAATGAGAGAAACTCCCATGTCCATTGTCCAAAGCTTACACTTTAATCACTCCACCAGGATACTATACAACCCCACCCTGTACTTTAAAAAATGTATTTCTAGCAAGAAGCTAGGGACTCATCCCTCTTGATCTCACCTTTTTAGAGCCTTATGAGGCTTTTTAGATTTAAATTTAAAAATGCTCCATAATCTCTGCAGGCTATTTGAAGATGATAAAGATGTGAAAAATAAAGGGTGTAAAGGTGGAAGCAGGGAGATTTGGGTCAATGAATGTTTGATGAGACCAAATGGCTTGCAGTGTGACCCAGCTGCTGAGGGCCAGGTGGGCTTTTAGCGGAGGGCAAAGTGCAGCTGAACAGAGTTGGACAATGAGGAGCTATAGGCAGACTACAGAAAGACAAACATGAAGTAAAAAGTTTGCCATCAGGATACAAAATATTTTTTTCTTATAAAGTCAGGGTAGATTTATTCTGTTGCTTATCTAAATTCACTGTTCAAAGAGTACTTTGTTTACTTTCTAGACTCATTGCTACTGAGAAAAGATTTGGGATCAATGCCTTGTCATGCCTAATGTGCACTGTCTGCAATCCTTCATATTCAAAACTGGCTCTCAGGATCAGAGCACGGCTGATACAAATCAACACTCAACGGCTGCTGCTGTAGTATCTCCTGCTCTGCATTCCTATATCCACTTCTCCCTCCTCCTTCCTCCATCACAGACAATGATGCTTAGTGAATATTACACTCATCCATCCTTCTTTTAAGTGCCGCCATTATGGTTACCAGATGCACTTATGGCTTTTTAGGCCCATTGATTGGCACAATCAATACATCATCTTAGGAAAGTTTGGAGACACTACATTAGAGCTTCCAGACGCTCTTAAAGCTTTAAGCAGTAATTTGTATGGAGATGGGTGCTAGTTCATTATGTTAATGGTCAACAGCAGGTGGGTTGGGGTGGGATCTGAACGCCTTATGGCTGCTTCTGGTATTTCTAAATTGTTTTTCACAGGCTTACTGTGGTCAGCATGCCAAAGATTTTATTCTCTATCCAGGCTTTGTCACTACCAATAGGGTCATAAATGCTCTTGCAATCATATTTTGTCACAGTTGTCATCAACTGTGTTACAGTATTCATAAAAAAAACCACAGCCTGCAATATTTGGTTGTATAATTATATTAACAAGTGCAACAAAAAAGGGAGCAATACATATTGTGCACTGCTTTGTGAGGTTCACTCACAGTTCAAGGTTTATTTTTTAATACACAAGGAGCATTTTGATTTCCAGGCAGCCGATACAACAATCATCACAAGTAAATAAGATAAAAAATATCATAAGAGATGCCAAAATACTGAAACATTTACATATTTTAGCCTAGAATGCAGCATATCTACAGTAGTTCCCCATGCCCTGCTTGTTTTGCTTCTGGCAAAGCACCTGAAAACCCTAAACTGCCAGCCAAAAGAAATAAACTGGACTGAACACAGCCCTCCTAACGATTCAGTGATGGGAATTTTAGTTTCTTAAGTCTGATTCATAGTTCTGAAGGACATGATAAATGAAAATGTTACTCTTGCTAAGTTTTCACAATCATTACTATGAACTTTTTCCACAATTAAACTTAAATTAAATTTGAATTCCCAAATTTGCTAATCAGAGACTTTATCCTCATAATGCTAGTCTTTGCTGTCAAGCACTTGTACCATGCTATGCCACAGATAAGCTCCGATTGCTTTGCTATCTTCCTACCGGCCTCCAAGCTAATCTGGCATGTCAGGCTCACAATCAGACTGAGGCAGGTGACATGTGACTGAATGGCTGAACAATGGGATGGAGCTCTGGTCTCAGATAAGAGAATTAATATTGATTGCACATGCATGTCAGACAGATTGTGTCCATTAGGAGTTGCATAGCTCTGCTCAGTCACATTGGTAACACGCCTTGGCTGAGGACTGAATGAAAGAGGAGGAGAAGACCAAAAGTTCATTTCTTCAATCTGTCAATCATGCAAGTCATTGTTCATTCACTTGTAACTTATATAGTTTGCAGAGTTTATTATTAAGTGGGCTCTTATGTGGATTTATTTGCTTTTTTACTTTATATTTCACAATATCTGGTCAGCATTTTGAGATGGATTGTTTCTATGATTAATGAATGTTGAATTAATGATAGTTTCCAGTTTCATGGTTTGTACTGTGCAGTCATACTGTAATGTAACCTATTTATTTGACATCAAACTTATTCAGTCATAATGTGTTGATGCTAATTTCTTTTATGTGGTCGCCAAATGTGCTGCTGACTCTGTAAACTCAAAGTTCAATAGGAAAAGCATTTGCTGAATTATTTGCTTCACAGTTACATAAAATGTTCTATCCATTTTCCCAGCTGCCAGGTCTGCAGTCTAAATAAAGCTGCCGATATCCCAACACATTCACCTATTAGCCGATAAGGCATAAAAAAAAGGCACTCACACACTCAGTCTAGATAGTGTAAGTAACACCCAAATATAGATGAGTGCACATGTTTATGTGTGTGTGTGAGTGAGAGACAGACAGACAGAGAGCACTAAGAGCCATAACTGTGGGAGTGTTTTACAAGCTCAAAGCCTTGTGCCTGCTCCTCTAATTCAGCACACACATTGCACTTTCAGCAGATCAATGATCCCACTGTGCACATGCATGCACACACACACACACACACTCTCTCTCTCCTCAGATCCACACATATGCATATATACCCTCCACAGTACACACACCAACTCACACATACTGTATTCAATCCTCCTCATTTGAACCTCCCTTCACTGTGGTTCTTGTGTATACATGCTCTCATACACCCTCCTCTCTTTTTTTTTCCATCCCTCCTTCTCTCTGAAGCCCTGAGCAATTACTCATCGAGACTCTAGAGAAGAGCAAAACGAGAGAGAGAGGGGAGATGGAGCGACTGAGGCGAGAGAGAAGGGCAGAGGGAAGAAGGAAAAGAAAAGAGATGGAGGTGGAACGAGGGTGAAGGAAAATTGCCTGTCAGTGACTCCAAGAGTCTGTAGCTTTTAAGCAAGAGCACCTCAAAACATCTGCTCTTTGATGACCAGGGGCAAGGTGTCAAGCCAGAACGTGTGTGTCTCATCTGTGCAAGCGAATATGCGCATGCATGTGTGTGGTAGTGTGTGGGGTTAAAGGGAGTGTGTGTTTGTGAGGGAGTGGGTCACAGCAGTATGACACTAGATCATTTATTCATCGGGGAGAGAATGTGTGTTACAGCTGGGATACATATGCACTTCTGGAAAACAGACCAAGTCATGTTGACCAGCTGTATCTCTCTTGCTGCAAGTTAACACACACACATGCACAATAGAAACAGTAATG
The DNA here is from genome assembly GCF_000972845.2 of Larimichthys crocea. Classification (NCBI taxonomy): domain Eukaryota; kingdom Metazoa; phylum Chordata; class Actinopteri; family Sciaenidae; genus Larimichthys; species Larimichthys crocea. The sequence continues at coordinate 8,767,864 of NC_040030.1, read as the reverse complement.
GGCATAATATACTGGAGACAAGTTATAACAGTGAATACAAGTAAATGCAGTGTGTGTGTGTATGTGTGTGTCTCCTTGCAGTCTCCCCAGCCTTCACTAAGCTCTCAGGTTGATCCATTTAAAACACAATGGAGGATTACATTCTCATCTGGCCACTGGCTTCAGCCTGCACAGAAAAACACTAAGGCTTTAATACTACCTTGGCACACAGTGTGTCTGTGTCTAAGGCAGTGTGTGTTTTCATATTTTATGCTAGCAACACAAGTTGCAGCGTACGACTGCAAGTCTACCAGTGTGTGTGTATGCATGTGATGTGTCTGTGTGTGCAGGAGGCTCAGGCCTGTCATCACAAGGGCAGGTTGGGGGACTAAGACCCCTCTCCAGTGTGGAGTGGTTGTGAATTGGTTTTGGCTCCGGGCTAAATCTCCTCACAGACACCTCTTGGTTTTTTTCCGCAAGACCAGAAAAGAGACTGCTTTCACTCAAGCCTCACACAACACATCCAATTCACTGTGATTTGAGCCAGTCCTTGGCCAAAATGCAGGTGTGAATGTGTGTAAACACACACTTACAATGTCTCTCACTCTCTATGCATTTCTCTCTCCACTATCTCATTTCCACAACCACTGAATTATTTTCAAAACAATAATGAACCCCCTACACAATAACACTCCCCCCACATCTACCCAAGCCTGCAACTCATTCTTCCACAACCAAACAGCTTAACCATAAACCCCTGCACTCTCTCTCTGTCTCACCACACACACACACACACACACACACACACACACACACACACACAAAGAAACATTCCTACATACGCAAACCCCCCACAAAGAAATCGACAGTTGCAGTCTGTCTATCCGGCAGTGTTCAGGCCTCTGATTAAACCAGTGCTTATTGGTAATTAAACACTGTGCTTTGTGGCAGTATCCAGAATGCTGTAAAGCACTCCACCTCCCCACCACATACACACTCACCACACCTCCACTGGCACAGTGCCGTCCCCTCCATTCCTCTTTTTCTGCCTTTCAGGGGGCCGCAGGTGGTACAATTGGCAGTAATGTGTTCTAATTGTTGGCAGCGCTGTCCGGGTAAAGATACGTACTGGGGAGCGGGAGCTTGGCTGGCATATAGAGGGAAACAGGAGGGATGGGAGGAAGGGAGAAATAGAATGTAAGGCGGAGAAGCAGGAGGTATGAAAGGAGGGGAGGAAAGAAGTGTGGATATATGGGAAGGACGGGATTAAAGGGGCAAGCAAAGGTAACATGCTAAGCATAGAACCGGAGAGGAAAAAAAAGGTGATGATGTGGTGCGAATAATGACAAGAAAAGGAAGAGCAGAACTGGGAATTAAAGGCAGAGAGGCAAGTTGGAAAAATATAAACCAACAGAGGATGCTGCTCCTGTCGTGTCCAAATGTTTCCTTCGCTGTTGTTGTTTTTCCAGGGAGCTTGGAGAGAGGCTCCCCTGGGCTGAGGCTTAGCTATAACTGCAGCAGAGACAGACACAATGTGAACTGCTGTCTTCTTGTACTAACAGAGGGGTTGTACACATGCCTAAGTTGCTGACCTCCAGACCACATTAACTCCTGGAGTTTTCCAATTTCCTCTACACATATAGATGTCAAGAAAAGAGAGTAGTGGAGTATGGTGAGCGTGAACCTGAAGCCAGCCAATGTCTACTGCGGTATAAATAATCCATGGAGATTTTGTTTTTCTGATACGTATAACACCATTGTATCTCCACTTAATACATTTTATAACAATACAACTAGTGCTTGCCTGGACTGCCTGGAGGAGAAATAGCCATCTTGGTTCAAATACCACTGTGAAAAACGTCATCCTCATGAGCGCAGAAACAGAAACATGGTAAATAGGTAAAACAACCTGTTGCTTCATCATCTGTGAGATGTGGGCTAGATTTCAAATTAGAAATCAAATCAAGGTCAAAAACCCCAGTATACCAGGTCTATATTTTAAGCCCTCATTGCAATGATGCACCAACAAAAATGATGTCCGAATATGTCGTGACAATGCTGTGAGACAAATGAGTCATGGTTCATTGAGATTCTCTTCAAGTGGTGTCTATTGTGTATTTGTGTGTGTGTGTGTGTGTAAGTGTGACTCAGCAGCTCTCCCATGGTGAGACGGCACCTGTTCTTCAGCGCTCATCGACAGGTGTTGCCAGCCCCCCTGAATGTTGTTAACGTGGATTAAATCAGATGGAAAAGCAGACTGACAGCCACTGAGCATACGTAGATTTGTCATGAGACACTGAAAGCCAGAAATAGTCTTAGATAATGTGGTGAGCTATAGGGATGTCACTGCAGTGGAACATACTGTACAATATTTCAATTTCTACTCTCATACATTCATCTATATGAATATGTTAGATTTTCAAAGTAGACTGAATAGTATGCTGGAGAGAAACACTAACGCGCACTCTGTGTTACCTGCCCATATTTATATTCTCTCTCTCTCTCTCTCTCTGCAGTGGCTGCACGAGCTGCTGGGTCATGTCCATGCAGGTGGAAACTTTGAGAGGAGACGAAATCCACTGGAATGAAAACTGCAGTGGGCTTCTGAGAAAACACACTACACTGCAAGGCGCTGCTGCTGCATCACCATGGCAACGGTGAAGAGAGCATGTGTTAGAGTCAGAGTCTCAAGGTTACTCAATCACTTCATGTTTTAATAATACCACTCCCTTATGAAGGGAATATTACATCCCTTGTAAGTATGATGAAAATACATATCAGATCTTTCCAGCCAGTGTATTTGTCCAATGAACACAGAGAACCTGCCATCAAGGTTAAGACAAGGAAATGAACTGTACGTATCTTGGTTTCATTAACCAAGACTCGAGTTGATGAGGCCTGATTTCAGACTATTACATGGGCATACTATTTCTGGCGTGGCCTATTTAAATAGGACAAGATTGGTCAAAACTAACAGTGTGTTTCCTCCTTGGAATAGACAGAGCTGGGAGGAGAATGAAGAGGTAGACTTTAGAGTACTAGATGAAGAGTTTGACAAGGATGCGAACCTGTGTAGACATGTTTACAGGAGAAAAGTGAAGCGAGGACACCGAATTCATCAAAGTGGCACAACAGCTTCAGAGTCAGAGCGTGCCCCATCATTTTCCCAGGTGTTCATGTCAGAGGTGAAGCAGCAGGTGACCGTCTGTGGAGGAGGGGTTAGGGAAGCCTGCTGGGATTTGAGTTTTCCACCTGATCCATCTCTGGACACACATGTGGCCTACTGAAGCCAATGACAGGGGAGCTGACAAATGACATTCTACATGGAGTTAATGAGAGTAGAGCAGATGTATGCTGCCCCTCTGGAGATGAGTGTGTGTGTGTATGTGTGCCTCAGATACAATTTATTGTGTATACAAGTATTATATGCATCCATGATTAACAAATGACATAACGTGTGATGCTCACCTTCTTTTAATCTTTCAGTACCAAGTGCAGAAGCATGCTAACAGTGTCATGTTAACAAGGTGGACACAGAGACATACAGATATGACTGTCCTCTCCGCAGGATTTTCACATGCTTCTCATTTACATAACAAGTGTTGGATATAGAAGTATAGAACATACATCATGTAAACAAGCAGGCAGTATAATATAATAATCTAAAAATGCTAAATAAGAAATATGGCAGGCTGCACTATATTCCCTTCACTTTAAATTATTAAACAGCAATGAGCTTTATGTGAGACAACAATGAAAACAGAGCTGAGGAATAATATGTTAAACAGGTTATAACACAAAGATTTATTTGTTGTTGTAAGGGAGCAAAAGGCAAAGGCTATAAGAAGGCAGTTACTAAAGTAAGCAGGGGTGAGCTTTTCTTTGCCGTCTCACTTAATACAGCTCACTTTTCACCTTTCTTCTTTCACTCATTGACATGCTGTCACTGTCCTTATGTTCTCTCCCCCTTATCCTGACTACATAAGTTATTGTTTTCATCAGCCTCTCTTTCTCCCTCTGCCTCTTCATCTGGAGTGCAGATGAGGGCAAACAATCATAAGTTGTGTGTTTGTATGTGCTCTGTAGTTTTCAGTCTGTTCTACAGCAGCCTCTCACCACTGCAGTGCCACTACAGCATTCACTGACCCTTGACAGAACCACTGCAGTGCTAGCAGAACCCTCTCTCTGCAACAAATTCATGACATTAAAGAGATTATGTTAACCAAGGAGAAATAAAACTAGAGTAAACAGTTCCTGCTTCTGGACAAATAATTAAGTTATGTTTTGAAACCTTGAGGGACAGTGAGCATTTCATTTATTTTGACAAAGACTTAACTAAACATGCAACTGGATTCTTTGACTAGGACTGGAAAAAAGGACTATCATTCTGAAATTCTCCATGACACGATTACAAGCCCACTGTGTAATGTATAAATGTGACCCAACCTCCTGCGACCAGTATCACAGCCTCTGGCTATGCTGCTGCTGATGCCAATCTGAGGAAGAAGTATTTAAATAGAGGATTTAGAGCCTGTATTAGGGTCAATCAATATTTTGTCTTTACTGCTGAAATATATGGTACAATCATTCCTAATTGGCAAACAACAAGCCACCACGTTAAGTGTGTTAACCTAATTTTCAAGTATTGCACTGTGACAGGGTTGAGGTCACCAAATTGGAAGATGGACCATGTGGATAGTTCAAAACTGAAGTGGTGCAATTATCACTTTGTGGATATTTTTATAGCCCTGCTAACATGAATATGGCTCTAAGTGTAGCAACACTGTTCACTTGAATGCTTCCTCAATCAATCAGTAAAACTATCAGCTGTTACAAGGCCCAGTTATTACACACAGCAAATTCTCTAGAGGTACAAGTGGGCTATGCCTTGTTTCTTTTTCTTATGGAAAATAAGAAACCTTGAAAATAACTGATTTATCACACGAGTACACACTCTCTTGTGAAGTCACATTAACATTCAAAACTCAATTTTGAACCTGTGAAAAGATAAACAAAAATGTTTTTAGTAGTCAAGTTTTTAAAGATATTTTTGGCCTAATTAAGCAAGCGTTGGTGGTGGCGCACTGGAGCATGAACCACTAAGACAGGCAATTTCACTGCTCTCTCCTCTCTTCTATAAACTATTAATTGATCTCCAGGGAGCCTTGCTGTTTAAGCTGTTCAGAAATACAGACAAGACTGTACCACAACCTATAACAGGGAGTGGGAAACAACCCCATGGGTAAAGAGCTGCTGGACTGGGTCTGAGAAACCAAGCAACTTTGTCTCAGCACTGCTTAAAAAAAATCATTATTGCATTTGTGGATCTAACTCCAAAGTTGTCAAAGGATGTAACGTGTATGTGAGCGAGAGGGTAGAACTAAAATTGAGGGAAAAAAAACTATTTTAAAAAGGAAGATTAAAATGTTTCTCTGTTCATATAATACCCAGAAGGCTATGATAAGTTAAAAAAACCCCTCTGTCATAACTTAAGTTTAAAATCCAGTTACAACAAACTAAGTACCATTACAACTTTGACTAATTTGGCAGAGCATTTAAAATTCAGATATCTCTTCACTTATGAATGATGAATAAGGACTGGGGTTCATCAGTGCTTTACTGGTCCCTGTGTGTCCATGGATGTCTGTGTTACATTATTAATGATATTACTGTATATCATCTTTTAAATGTAGCCATGTTCTATAAGCTAGAGGGGAGCAGTATTTTAATAGTAAGAGAGTAGAAAACACTAACCTCATTAGTGGTAGAGTTATTCAGTACAGTAAATATGTAATTGAATCTCAGATGCATTTTATGTATGTGTATATTCTAACTGTCTTTATGTGGGCTCAAGAACCTCAAGTATGTGTGTGCATGAATACGTGTGTGCGTGTGAGGGTGGCACCATAAGCAGCAAAGGTGGGAGGTAAACCAATTCCATCTGCTAAGAGATGCTCGTGATCTGCAACGATGGTGGGGCCTGGAAGTCCACAAATAAGCTGGCCTGCCTACTCGCCTGTCACAAGTAACAGAAAATTAACAGACCACACACCAGAAACTCTCTCACACACACACACACACACACACACACACACTTGTAAAAGACAAATGTAAAAATTCTTCTATTCTCTTTTTTTTCTCCTTCAGCTCATATGCTCTGTCTTGACACATATTATCGCGCAAATATAAACAAACTCTCAAATTCGGTGTCTCGCTTTCTGAGACTCCATTTTCCGGCACAGCGGTAAAAACAGACAAATCAGCTCTAATAACAGAGGAGAGCGGTGAAACCTGCCATGATGTAACAAACGGTAAACAAATACAGCGGAACAAAACACTGTTTGTTTCAACACGACGGAAAGTAGACAGAGATGGAAACCACAGGAGAGGGTGTAACTTTCCGTCAGACTGAGAGGGTGTGTGTGTGTGTGTGTGTGAGGGCGAAAAGAGAAAGGGCTTGGTCAGAACAGCATTCATAACAAATGTCAATTCAGTTTAATGGCATTGTCAAGATCAGTGGATGGACTCATGGAAGTGAAGTGAATTCACGCCTAGTTTAATTTGAATGTAGTGGGGGAACTAGGTGAACTGTGATATGCAAATTTGTGCCACTGACAAATTGCAAATTGTTTTGACATTGATAACCTTTGTAAAGTAAAGTCAAAAATGAAGTGAGCTACAGTATACAATGCAGTGAGAGGGTTCCAAGGCAACTTTCTGGTAACTTTTGCTGTTATGGCAATAAAGTTAACACCAACCACCACTGTTGCACCAACTGATTTAAACGCTGGCATGTCAAAATCACTTTTTATTCTGTGTTCATTTCACCACAAAACTAGTCACAGTTAATGGTAGCCGCTGCATAACCTGTAATCACTATATCACCATGCTTCTAGCACTGCCTTGATTTCGAAGAATGCATGAATTCATTTATCTGTTCCACTTTCTGGTGTGACCGGGGACTAAAAATGAGTAAGAAAAAGATGGAGTAAGCAAAATTGAGAAATCACAGTAGGTGAGTGCTGACAGAAATGTGTAAAATCATGCTGAAGGATAATGTGAGGACTCAACAAAGAGAAAGCCCTGAAGTAGAGAGAGGTGAACAGGCGAAACAAACTCCAACTGTATGGCCATCATTTTTATCATCAATGGTAGCAGTAGTAGTAGTAGTAGTGTAAATGAGAGGGAGTCCACATCTCACACACAAACAGCTTGTTCTCTTTTATTTACAGTAGACTTAAATAAAAGTAGATAGTCACAAAGACAAAACGGCATAAGTGGATACATGCTCCTTAGTTACCAGCATGGAATAGTGGATGTTGTCTTGTCTTTAAAAGGTGCTGCTCCTAAACAATACATGATCAGGCAAGTCTATGATTCATCATCATCTACCATGGGAAACCGCAGCGATAAACAATGGAAGAAGAATCCCCATAGATAACAAAGGGAAATCTCGCCCGTGTGCCTGTGCACACGTGTGTTTCTATCTCTTATCATCATGGGCATCCATCACAACAAGCAGCTGAATAATTCAACGCTACAAAATAAAGGAACATCCTTGTGCATGCTCAAGAATAAATGGCCTCATAAATGATGAATTAGAGGATGACAAACCAAAAGGGTTACTATAGTGTAAGCAACTCTCATTCATTTTCTTATGTGACTCCGTCTTTGTCCATGTGTCTGCATGCATGTGGATGTATCATACCTCTCCATGTGTGTGCGCAAAAACATACACATAAGTGGATATTATACTTTACAAAGCTTTTCTATTTCCCCTAGGGGTGAGTTACAGCAAGCACAAAGCAGCTGGGAGTTGGGCCAAACAATTTCCTTTAACACAACAATAGCAGTGGTCTTGGTACTTAATGTAGAGAGGCACTGCTTATTTAGAAAATACATTGATAGAGAGGAGAGAGTTATGACAGAATCAGGGAGAAAGACAACAGTGAAATGGAAAAGGAGGGAAGGAAAGCAACCAAGAGAAGATTGGAAATGAAAAGACAAAGGCAATAAGGCAAAAGCAAACACTGGGGCTTATTGAAAGTGCAATGGTACACACACACACACACACCCACACACACACAAACACACAAAGATGGAGATGTAGCATATGTCTCCAGTAGTGCCAGCTGGAGACATCTGGTGCCAAAACTCTACAGGTCAGACCAAGTGACATGCTTCCTGAGGCGTGGATGGGAGTGTGTGCATGTGCCAAATGATTAAAATAGTCATTATGTTGGGAATATGGTATACACATCAGAAAGCACACACACAAACATTCACACACACACACAGTCATCAAAGAATCTAAATTGGATGTGAATTCAAAGTGTGACGGTGAACACAGATTAAGTGTGTGTATGTGTTTAATTCTTTTTGTTGTGTGTGATGGGACACAGATGTCCACCAGAGGGGTGAGTGGAGAGGCATGAAGGATGGCGATGATGAAGGAAGGGAGATGGATTCTCGAGTCTAAACTTCCTGACCAGAGGCCTGGCAGCTTCAAAGGAAAGAGCCAATAAGACAAAGCTGTTGCTAACTGCAGCCTGAAAAAGTAACTGACACAAACAAAACAACATTCTGCAATTTTATGGCCCAATCTGAACACTGCTCTCATCATCATCACCACACACAGCCAGATGCAACATATACAGATCAAAACACAGTGAGCTACGTGGGGGTCATCATTAAGTCAGTGGCCATCATTAAGCAGCAAACGATATGAATAAATCTATTCAGAGACAAATATCTTTGGCACTGCTTCCTTTGATATATAGTATGCTATAAACTATCGTTATAAAAGGTTATGTAAGGCTATAAACAAGAAAAAACTGGTTTACAGGCTCACTGAAACTGAAGAGAACCGAGGAAAAAATAATACCAAACTACAGTAAAGTTGCTTTATCCTCCACGGCTGATATATTACTGCTGTTCTTCCAACAAGACAGCCAGACACAAGATCGACCAGTACACAATGCTCCAAACCTGATTAGTAAGAGTTATTATATGTGCATAATGTTCTCAAATCTGATTAGTGAGAGCTATTATGAGTGTAAATAATACAATTGTTTATCTGTTCAAAATATACTGTGACAAAATCCAGATGCTGTGTCTGCTACATGACAATGTTGAAATGAATTTAGGTAGCACACAGAAAACACATAATTATAACCATGTTTTCACTTCATGTGTTCTGTATTATCTCTATGTGTGAAGGATAAACTGGTCAAGAGGCAGAGGCACAAAAGTATTGGTCTCTAGAATGTACTTGACTGAAGTTGCAGACCTCACCAGAGTATCTAATCTATGGATCATAATTGAAGGTCAGATGGCATGAGGGTATTACACTGAACTGTTGCTGGCCCTCTGAGGGAAGACATGAACTAACTGTAGGTCACTTTGGGACAGAATACTCAGCAGTTGCACAATATATGAAGGAATTCTGCCAAACACATTCTGAAATATACACAAGCTGTCTTTCCAGGAAAGATTGGCCAATTTCAACAAAAATCTGGAGTCCATCATTCAATTCCAAACAAATGGCAATGACTTTCATCCTTTACTTTTACAACAACAAATGAAAAAAACACAACTGTTTTCATAATGCTAAACCACCCATATTCCTTCCTAGCCCCCTCTATACTTTTCCTTTGCAGATTCAAGCAGCTTATTATGTCAATAAAAAGCTCTATATTATTCTTTAGCGTGTCTGTGTTGCTGAGGACTAGTGAAGTAAAACAGTGCTCATCAAACTGTACAGAGTTCGATGTGGAATTAGCATTGGCTTGCAGCTTCCAGTTCAAACAGACAAACAGAGAGATATGAGATATTATTGTTATACTGGTTGTCCAGCAATGCTCATTAGGGCTGAAGAGAGATACACTGGCAGGGCCTGATCAAGCTGTGTGTGTGCGCGCGTGTGTGTGTGTGCGCGCGTGTGTGTGTACACTCGCAGTTACAGTTGTATTTGTGTGTTCCACAAAAGTCTGTGTGCTCATTAGACTGCCTGTTGAGAGAGCAAGAACTAGAAACACACACACACACACACACACACACACACACACACAGAAAGAAAGAGAAAGACAAATACTTAAACTATATTCAACGACATGACTAAGAAAACAAATAGGAGCATACAACACTACTGAAGACAGTACATAGAAACATCCCAAGCGAAACAGTTAAGAAACAAAATTAAAAAGGAATTTTTTTAGTGCAGACACACAAATAGACATGCAGAAAGATGCTAAATCTGACAGGCAAGCCGGCTTAATCCCCCCCATCAACCAGACCTTTCCCAGATACTCACACCATGGCCTACAAATCAGACATTTAGACAGTTAAAACAAATCAAACAAACACACACAGACAGTCACCAAGTTTATAATTCAACACCAGTGACCCTGTCCTTTGGCTCACTGCACACAAACACACAGCCAAATAAACAGCAAAGGAAAAAGGGCAACATCCATCACTTGTCCTGACCATGATGACCAAAGCATTCAGCACCCATGGCTGATTTCTCATTAGTGCTCAAAGCACAGTGTCTGCTTGAGAAAGAGGTGAAATAAACAGTGAAAGACAAATCTTGTGAGACAAGAGTCGGAGACAATCTTTTTTTATATCACCTCCTGCCAGTCAAGCCATTTTCCACCCAAAGGGAAACTCATGCATTTTTAATACAAGTCCTGATTTTCACCTCTTCATAGGCAGTGGGATATTGTTTTGTACATTTGATTGTGTTTTTTTTTTTTTTTACCTTTTTTTCTAACTTCTAAAGAACTTTCAACTTTATAGTATTTTCATCTGTATTATGGGACAGGACTGGTACACAATAAATTAATGTTTGAAAATGTGAGTCAGGAGAACAGTTGTAAAACATCTGAGTCACCAAATTGTTGTAGGTCACCCAGAGGTGAAGCCAGCCGCAGTGCAGTGTTGTTACTCAAAGTTTGTGGTTTAAATCTTACACAGACTTCCAGTTGATATTACAATGTCATTGACTTTCAAGGATTAAATGACGCATCCATGAGAAACACTGAGTAAATATGGTTTTAATTAGAACTGGTGCCAGTTCATTACCCCCCCCCCATGTTCAATCGCCTTAAACAGAAAACAAACACATTGAGGAAGAATTGGATTACTGTATTACAAATTCATTCTAAATGATGTAGTCTAAATCTTCCTCAAAGTTATTTCACAATCAGGAGGAACATTTGTGCTCAGAACTGTGTTATTCTTATCTACCTACTAGATGACTGGAGCTACACATCATACCCTTTAAAAAAATGACAATTTGTCTTCAAATCCAACTTGAAGCCCAATGTTTTCAGATTTGCATGAAAAACACATCTTTCCCAATTTCACACATAACCAAAGAAGTTAAATGTGCTGCCTTTCATCTGAATGATTTTGAGATGTTTGTGAATAGTAATTTGACTAGATCTGCTACAAGGAAGTTGTAACAGAGATGCTGTTCAACACACAAGCTTGATCAAGCAAACAATCCATCAAAGATATGTAACAAAGTTGTTCAGTTAATGCTCTCCTGCTACAATAACCAATCACTCACAATGAGACGGTTTAGGTCTATTAGTATTGAATCAGCCAAGGAGTGGATAGTACTTACAGTTTATTCGTTTTAGTATCAGGCTTAAATTGTGTGATGATTAGATTAAAATAATCTTTAATTATGTACCCAACAGGATAAGTACAGTGGGGGACATGTTAATGATATGGTGAACAGACGGCACCATTGTCATTCCTGTCACTGGGAGTGAGTGAGATGGAGGGAAAGAGAAAGGAAAAAGAAAGCAGAGAGAAGAAGAAGAATGTGTGTTTGTAAGCGTTTCTGTGTGTGTGTGTGTGTGTGTGTGTGTGTGTGTGTGTGTGCCTACACCCATGTGGGTTAGAGTCAGTAAGCACATGCTGAACCTATCATTAAGTTCTCTCCCCTTGTGGTTGGTGTCAGGGTCTAGACAGGGAGACAAAGCCCGGGCCTTTCCTCCACATGGTACCCAGGGGAGAGGGCAGAGGGCTGGGGGACAGAGCTGGGCTGGGACAGCACGTCCTGGGTGACAGACAGACAACACCAGGGGAGGAGGGAGGGAGGGAGGGAGGGAGGGGAGTCAAAAGAGAGATGCAAAAAGTGATGGGAAGATGTATGAACGCATGGGGACAGAGATGAAACTACAGTATCTTTTCTTATTATTAGGAACCAGAGAATGAGGAAGGGGTGCACACTTGGCAAGCTGGTGCAAGGGGGGTAATTAGTGAGAGAGACACACGTGTTCCCCATTGAGGGGGTCCCCTGGGTGGGGAACAGCTCAATCAGTAGCCAGCTGCAGGTATAAGGGGTCATATGTGAGTGGAGTGCAGGTGCCAGTGTACAGCTGCACTTTTACCCTTTGCACTCTGACTCATTAATTCTTATGCTACATTAAAGGGTATACTAACACACATACAGAGAGACTCACATCTCTATTGAGTACCGGCTGCCCTGTCAATTGCTGTCTGAACATCATATCCAGCATAGACACGTTGCAAATTTACTTTTTTGTGTGCATGTACATGTATGTTTGAAGGAACCCCAACAAAAGATGTATGTATATATGTTTACATACACACACACACTACTCATTTTGCTTTGTTATAATTTGTTTAGCAAAGCAACAAGGACATTGAAATTGGTGGATATGCGGGAAAAACACAAAGGGTCTTGTAGCCCACATGTTACTTAAATGTAAGGGAAATGTAGTTTTGTTTAAATAGCAAAGAATGCATGCTTGAATTCGTATGAAATTTGTTTTTTTCAGTGTTTAATCAAGACCAAAGAAATGTTCGGCATAAATATTTTACACCAGCACTTTGCAGATACATTCAGTTACATTAATTTCCTGATTAAGTTGATTAAAAACATAATCCAGACAACATTACGTTTCCTACTAAACAAATTTGATAATGTAAATCAGTTGTATATGGGACAGGAGGTGGATATGCGGGTTGGTAATAAGGGGTCTCTAGTGGATCTGGTTGGCTCGTGCTGTGACGCCTGAAAAGAAGGAAGGAAGACAGAAAACATAGGAAGAGAGTTGGGGGAAGGGACAATGCTTGGTTGAACAACAGCTGTTGGGATTACTGTTTAATAAAAGCCGTCATATGCATGCACTCCCTCATGCCCCCCTACAGAGCAGACCAAAAGGCATTGCTGTGTGAAGCCCAATAACCTAACATCATAGTCAGCCCACTAACCCTGGGGACCCGACGCCAGCCACCTCATACCACGATGCCAGGCCCCCGGATCTCCCACAAGGCCTACAATGCCTCCAGGCACACCGTATGTGTGTCTGTGTGGGTGTTTTACTTATTATCTGCCTATGCATATGTTTATATGGTGCATAAGAGAGTCATGGACCTCTAGAAGAGGTTGCATGTGCAGAACGAGTCTTATTTCAGTCTTATTTGGTGCAAGCCAGTGCTTTAAGAGTGTAAGCTAGAAAGACATGTATCTGCATGCATGTGTGCATGAAAGTGTGTGTCTGTCTGTCTGAAGGGGGGTTCATCAGATAAGCTACCTCATTTGGGTCGCTTCAGGAGAAGTGAAAGGAGCTGTGGGGAGGCTTTCATCTCTGAGACAGAAAAAAGAGACAGAATCAAGATGGAGTGAGTGTGAAAGAGGATGAGAAGGCGGGAGAGAGGGTGAAAAAAGGAGGGTGAAAAGAAGAAGAGAGTGTGATAAAGAATGAAAGAGATAATCCAAGAGGATGTTTACCTTGGTCATGCTGGCAAAGGACAAAAGAGGCCATCGACATGTACTGCCCCCTATAGGGCCACAGGATATTGAGTGGTGAAAGGAAAAGTTTATTGCAGAAAACACAAAGTGTGCTAGGCCCATCACTCTCTCTCTCACACACACAGACAAACCGCTTAATTAAACATGAGCTACACGAGTGCTGTCTGTCTGCCTGCCTCTGTATGTCTGGATATATGAACATGTGTGTCTACTGCGCATTCATCTCGTCGACATAGAAAGCACAAGGAGGCGATTTGCAAGTCAAATTCTGCATTTAATGACACGGGAAATCATCTGAATTTATTGAAAGCCAGCATGGAAAGGAAGGGGGCTTGTTCAAGTTTCAGATCAGAAATGCATAAAATTGCCACCCCTCTTTGCCTGCAAATATAGCTTTGAGTGCTTCTGATTTTAAATGATGGGATGTGTCAAGGTGAATGTGCGGCACACTGATAGCTTGGGGCTCCCTGGGTGCAATGCCAGACTATATTTGATACCGATTACAGAGTTGAGATAATTCGACTCTATAAAGTATTGGAAGGAAACTACTGCATGGGTTAGCGTTAGGGTTTGTAATTGTTTAAGTGAGTTTGCCTGTTTATATGCACATGTATCTAGTGGAACCTACAGTGTCCTAATAGCCTAAATGTGTGTGGGCATGCTGTAAATCACTGCACTGACCTAAGAAATGGGAAATTCAGAATAAATCTCTCCAGGTAAGACAAAGCAGAGCCAAGCTCAAAGCTCAAAGAGATTAAGGACATTGAACATCCAATTAATAAGTAATATAGTGCAGCTAGTCTAAAACCACAGTTGTTAAATTGCTCCTCCATGGCAACACTCATGTCAAAGCGTGCTGTTGCCATGCAAGTGCCTTCCAAGAAAACAGTGTTTAAATGAAAGAAAGGACGAGAGAAAAGAGATAGGAGATGGCAGAGAGGGAAAAAGAGGAAGAAGACAGAATGTTTGTTATCATCTGCATCCATCATGCTAATTGGAAATAAACAGGAGCTCATTGTTTGGAGAGCATTAAATCAACCTCTAATCAAGTCTTGCTGTAGAATGGTAAAGCTTCACCGGCGAGGACATTTCCCACAGAAATAACTGTAATGCTTTAAATGAGGATGTGTGTGTGTGTGCATGTTTCGCCACACTCCTGATAACCTTTTATATTAGCACAAAGGGGGCTAATTGTGAATGATCTCACTGGTAAGTAATTGGACAGGACTTCTCTCTCCTACACATACAGTATATCCATCAGAACCTACACTTTGTTCATGGCCTTTACTAAATCTATAGTTGTTCTGCAGTGAGCTCAATTGCAAGACAAATGTTTCAAACCTGCTGTGTGAATGAGATGGAGAAAGGACAAAAAAAAAAGAGGGAAAGACATGAAACCTTGACAATGGAGAAAGATTGAGACCGAATGTAACAAATACAAGTGGCAAAACTGATGTTAAGGAGACAGGAATGAGTTTCAACATTGGGATGCCATTTTATTCACAGTTATGTTTGCTCTAATACATTTGTATTTATTAGGTTATCTCATAGTATTATTTCCTCACTATCTATTTAATCATGATTTGCATAATGCGTGCTATTTGTGGCACTTAAACTATAAACCACAGGCAGCCAACCGTTAAAAGGACAAAATAGATCCTAAAATGGGAAGGCAGGAGTGCAGAGAGAGTCAGGCAGCTAGACAGAAATTGATGCACACAGACAGACGCCACAGACGAGAGAGGCACAGAGAGATGCAGCGTTGTTGATCTCATTAAGATTAATACAGTCAGACAGGAAAGCAACCACAGAGAAAGAGAGGAACAGAAACACAGAGGTGTAGCTTTAATGGGATCAATAGATAGGGCATCCGTGCAGGGTCAGTGGCTGTGTCCATGGTGACCTGTCCCTCACTGGCTGGATGACTCACATCGGGAGTCCTCTGTCCATGCCTATCTCCCTTGCTCACATGTCCCTTATTTCCTCCTTTCTCATCATCCTCTCGCTCAGTTCATTCAGCCTTTTCTGGCAGTTTCAAAAACATAGCCCCCTGTAATTCACCTTGATCTTATTCTCCCCTCGACTCTCTTCCTGCTGTCCTTCCTCTCTCCCACTGACTCATCTCCTCTCCCTACACATGTTTTTCTTCCCACCATCTTCCACCTCCATTACTGGTGACAAAATAGTTATGACTGAGTCTTTTATACCTGAAACGGCACATATGCTAACCCACCATTTTCTTTTTTATGGAACGCTGCACTTAAAAAAACAAATTCAAAAGGTGCACTAAATTACTGGTTGTTGAGATGTCACAAAACAGCATAATATTATCAAAATACTGAAGGAAGAAATTTTAGTATACTAAGATAGCACAATTACTGTGTGTGCTATATTTCTGCTGTATGTTGATTTTCTTCAAGAAAGCTTAATCTGTAGGCAAACCAGACTCACTTTTCATTTCTTATCAACGTGCACTGCTGAGCTCTCACTTTCCCTTTTGAACATACAGTGTTTTGTAACTTGTAATTCCAGTTGACATAAGAGTGTACCCTCATGTCCTGTTGACTGAATAATTCACCGTGGCTCAGTAGGGCACACCACACACTGTTACCTAACCCTGCCAGAGACACTGTCACGGCACAGAGAGAGAAGAACAACATGTGTGAGGGTGGCTTGGAAGGGGAGGGCCATCAAGCCACACACAACGGGAGATGGTGAGTGTATGGAGATGAATGGGTTGCGGAGGAAAAACAGATGAATGAAAAATGAGCAGAGAATGGATGTGAAATGGAGTGAAGAGGAAAAATAGATGAATGAGAAATAAGTTCACCTGAAATGCATGAGAAACAAAGGAGATGCTCTGTTTGATGGGCAATATAGAAGACTGGGAAATAAAAGTGAGGCAGATATATAAAAGTGAAGACAAGTAGGTATGAGTACGTATGATATTAAGTGTTAGAAACCTCAAATAGAGAGAAAAACAACAAACAAATGGGAATTGTGATAATGAGAGAGCAGGTCTAAAGTATCATAGAAAATGACGTGCAAACTGCTGAGAGAAATAAAAAACCTTAGCCTTCATCTCCAATAATAGTCTCTCACTTGTGTATTGCACTCTATACTGAAGCTGCCAGTATCCCTTCGCAAAACAAAGCCCCAAAAATATCACTGCCAACACATGGCACATGCATTTACAGAGCTCTGTGTGTGTGTGTGTGTATTCCATCTTCCATAGCTGTGGGGAGTGAGGAGTTCAGGATAAATAATTGAACATGGGGGGAGGGGGAGGCTTGCCATCCAAAAAGCAAAATGCCAACTGCCAGGTTTATTTTATTTTAGAAGAAGGGGGAGCCAAAGGTGGGCTAAGAGAATGAGTAATGAGAAGGGGGGAGATAGCAAAGACACAAAAGACACAAGTTCACACTAAAGCTTAAGTAGCCCTTTAAAACAAGCAGCAACAGCTGCACTTCCCTGCTTGATCTTTTTGCTCAGTGGACAAACAATGGTGTTATAGACAACACCAGGGTCACAAGTCAGGGGTCAAGGTTCACAAGGTTAAGGTGAAGGTTGAGGTCAGAACCATTTTGAAGAGCTCAACAATAGACTGATACTATATGACCTTGGTTGGATAAACACATGCTCATCATAATTGATCTTAACCCAAGCCAATGAATAAAAGATAATCTTATTGTAGAATACTGGAGTCACTGGTTCAGTGCTGCCTTTTTAAGTCTCCAGTCATGATATATCACCACTGCTGAATTGATCAGTAAGTAAATTGAGTGATTCAATGTCACAAATAACCTAATTCTATTACATTTCAGGAATAAAGTTCTCTTCTTAAAGGCAAACAAAAGGCTAAGAAATTAAATTACAAAAGAAAAAAGAAAAGGAAAGAATCCATTATGGTAAGAGTCATGGGCAGGTTTTCAAAGATCACAGTTGTCCCATATCTGCACAATCAAATTGTTGTTTGATCAAGAGGCATCAACCAACCATGTGCAATATAATATGGCCACAATTTCTCTCTCCCTACCTTGGCCTTGGTGGTGGTGAGCTTCGAACTCATTAGTCCATTTTGATAGATAAGAGGCTTGCAGCTGGAAAGCCACCGCAGCAGTGGGTTTTGTGGGTTATAAAAGCGATGTAATCTGGTTTTGGCAATAGAAATCTAAGGAGTTTAGGGAGGGGAAGACTCACTGATTTGTGGATTTGAATTGGATTGAGACTCGTTTAGAACCAGATCTAATGTGGCAAATGGCTGTAATCTGAAGAGCGGCTCTGTATGAGCGAATAAGACAGAGAATGAGAACAGCATAAGTGACACATGATATGATACTGGGGGAAAAATGTAAAGCTCACTGTTGCAAGAGTGGAAGTAACGAATTAGAACTACTAACATCACTGTAATTAAGTCAATCTTTTGGGTACTTGCACTCATAATCCTCCACTGAGTGGGTCTACAATATATTATATCCAAACCATTCATCTGCATTCTAGTCCGCGTTCTAGTCCCACCAGGGAGGAGGCGGGAGCACCACTGCAGCAGATGCGCTGCCCGCTTCTTTTAGGCATGCATGTTAACCAATTGGACTGTACAGACAGAGAGCACCGCAGTGCAGAGCTCCACAACCAGCTTGCGATCTAGTCTCACCTTCTGTTGTATTTCTTCTGCATGCCAAGAGCAAATCTGGCAAGAAAACACACTGTGGGCCAATCAAAACCATGAACAAAAAAACACTGCAGCAGGCACAGGTTTGGAGAGGTGACCACACTGACCAGAACAGCGCAGATTTGGGAGTAATTCAGAGACCAAAGATTTGGAAACAGAAACCAACTGGAGAGGCAGGTTCAAAACATTGAGTATATATCTTATATATCTTTAGTGTGTATTTGTTTGGACAACAAATTGCCTCAGTCTGATCCATTCATATGTTCCATAATTTATCATAGAAATGTGCTGGTTGAAAGTAGATATTTTCTGTATTGATTGCCCCTTTCAACCGAATGCCTGCTATTGATGATGCAATAAAGATCAACAAATAAAAAGTAACTAATACTCTAGTAGTTTTAGAAAACTTATTTGTACTTTTACTTTGGCAAGTATTTAAAGTATTGTTCCACCAGTAGTTTTACTTGAAGTTGAGTAATATTTCAATAACTACTTCTACTTGAGTACATATCTTCAGTAACTTCTCTATTACTTTTTGTGGCTGTTTGTGTCTTTCTCATTCTCTGTCTGCCTTATATTCCCCTCATAATTTGTGTCACTGAATCCAACTTTCTTGACATCGGTCTCTTCCTTAGCCCTGCCACCATGCCCCATCTTATTTTTCTATGCTCATCCACATGATTTTTTCTTACAACTCCCTTTTTTTCCCCTCCCTCAATAATCTTTTCCTCCCATCCCTCCTTCTTCTACTCTTGCTGTCAGATCTCTCTATCCACTCTAGGCAAATTACACTTTTCAGATTACACCCCAATTAAAAGCCCCATTGGTACTCTGTCTACATGCTGCATCTTGTCTCTGGAAAGAGAAAAATGAACCGTGTCTGTGTGCACGCACAGTGAAAAGAGCCATCTAAAATACTAGTGGCTGAAAAAAGCATGTGTATGTTTGGTATGTGTAATTGCAGATGGCAGCCCCCTGCTAAATCCCTATTAATGATCCTGTTTACACTTGTTGCCAGATTGATCAAAGTTTAGCAGTTGTGTGATCCACAGCCTTTTCATCTCAGCTGGTTTTGGGGGTGGGTGCCTGTGTGTGTGCGTTGTATGTGTATTGAGGGTTGCAGGGAGGTTGTTAGTTGGCACAGTATGGGGTAGTTGGCACAAACAAGGGCAAGACGCCATGATATAAAGGCAGGGACCTGGGTGGTGCTGACGATGTTTAAGTAGAGTATTTGTGGGGTGCAGGTTGCTGGCTGAGATCTAAGAGCTGAAGAGAAACGTGGTCAAGGCCAACAGGTGTTGCAGAACAAACTCATATATCAAAGTTACAAAGAAGATGAAGCCAATGGTTCTGAACATATTTCCCACACTGTGTTTGAAATAATTTACCTTTGTATTTATTATATCATTATCAAGTATTTTTATATCATTATTTCACCTTTGATTTTGGGGAATTGCATGTTTCCTATAAGTATGTAGGCAAGGCTATAATTACTGCAATACCCATATGCGCAGAGAGGAAACTAGTTAGATTAGATTAGATTCCCTAAATGCTCCTCGAGTCATATTTGATTTATCTTTTGAGTTTTCATTCCAATCCAAGCCTTGGAAACAAGCTCCATCTGCAAGTCATTTGACATTATTCATGCAGAAAATTAACTTTACTTGGAAAACTGTATCAATCATGCCACCATATTACTCACTTTTTCCCAATGTCCAATCGCTCTATCACTTCTTTCGTTCATCTTTTTCATACTGACCTCATGTTTTTCTCTTAATCCCTTCTTTACATTGCATCACTAGCCCAGTCTTGTTTTTGAACATACGTCCTCTTGGCTGTCTTTTATCAAATATGCTTTCCCTCGTTTCCCCAACTCGTCTATTCTTGCATTGTCCCCTTAGGTCTTTGCCTTGTTAATTGTTCCAAATAGAGGGAAACTTTGAAGTCGCTGTTGCGTAAAATAATATTGCTTCATTTGTTTACAGCCAGAGCTTTGGCCTAAAGCAGCATAGACTGAGATGAGGTTTGGGAGGAAAAGAGATATAGGAAATAGACACGGGGAGGGGGTGGGAATGAAAGGGGTTTTAGCTACAGGGAGAGAGTAAAGATGAAAGAATTGAGGATGGTAAAAAAAGATGGGGGTCGACGGCTGAAGTGTTTTATGAATGATGGATTCATCACCTGGACAGAGGCCCTAACAACATCCACACTGATGCACACACACACACACAGACATGCACACGCACTAACACAAGATCACTTCTATTGTTTTTATGGCTGTTCATTTTCTGTAAAAGCACTTGTTTTACTAGGTTTGATTCTCCACAAGCAAGCATAGGCTTGTGTAAACACAGACACGCAAACATATGCATTAAGTAATTTTTGCAAGACAAGGTAAGATTTATGATGTACCACTTTCATAGCAACTAGTCTATACTTGTGCTCTGTGAAAGTATTTAGCCTTAGTGAACAGATGTTTGTTTTTGACTGATTAGTAAAAGGTTGTATGTAATACGTTTGAAGAAAAACTAAGGAAAAAAATATCATTGTTAGTTAATTGAACAGTGTCAAAAATATCCATATTCATCAATAATGTATATTAAAAATATTTGATGAAAGTACTTCCTGTGATTTAGAGATTAATCACATAGAAACCATCACCGCAGCTCTCCTTACCATCAACAGATGCCCATTAAATCCTTCAAGTCATGCAATTAATCCAATTCATAATATGAAAATGTGGAGGACATCAGGAAAATCTTACACACTCTGGAGAACACACACACAGGAGAAGAGGAGGAGATTTTCTTAGCCCTGCAAGGAAATTAACCATTCACTCCATAACTGCCTATTCACAGTCCTATTGGCATGCAAATTTGCTGGTGATTGGCATCAATCATCTTCTTTCCCTGTTCAACGGTGAGCCCACACTGCTAGAGTTGGCATTGAGCATGCCCACTTTGATAATATAACGGTGGTGTGTGTGTTTATGGCATGTGTCTGCAGTCCTGTAGAGTGTTAGATTAGATTGAACGGTATTACTTTTAATGGATGGGCTGAGAAGGTCAGAGACTCACCCTTGAAGGGACTAAGAATGAGGGAAGAGATCGACTGCCGATTGAGCGGTAGTGAAAAGGTGTTTGTGTTTTGTGCTTGTGTGTATATGTGTGTTTGTGAATATCTGTATGTGTGTGGACAGGACAGGTCAAGAGATACAGTAGAAGTCACTCTTGTATAAATAGCTGAGCTCTCAATTAGCACCCAGCTTTCCCCTTGACCCTTACCACCCTCTATAACAGCACACTGACAATAGAAAAATAAGTCTACCACTGTTTCTGAGTGTTAGAAAGAATGAGAGCATACTGTGCATCTAAATGATTTATGATGCCTTGTATGTTTTGTTTTTGTTTTTTATTCTTGTGCTGTATATTTATGCCGGAATATGTTGTGGCCAGCAGCTGACTTGCAGCTGTTGTTTACCTCCACAGCAGCAGATTGTTCACACTTGCAACTTGAATATGCATAATATGACACCACATAGTGTACAAAACAGAAGGGCAAATTGTCTGTGCTAACTTCCCCATTGAACCCCACAGAATCCCATAATAGTAGATAAATAGTTACCTAGCAACAGAGCCTAGCAACAGCAGCACTCTAGATATGCTATCACTGCACAGGAAACTCGAGGGGAGAAATGCCTCCACTCTCAGCAAAGCAGGCATTTATTAACAGAGGGCCCGGGGAAAACATCAAACTCTCCTGAAATGGATCTGCCATATCAACTGTAATGTAGACACAGATCCTTTTCCCACTGTATGCTAACACAATGAATGGCCTTTGATGAGTTGGTGTTCAGTGCTGGCTCAGGTTTCTGTTGACGCACAAACACACACACTTACACAGCTGCAAGAGGATATATCCAAATGAGACGAAAAAAAGGTGATTGTGGTCGGTGAGTATGAGGCAGGGCTGGGACAGTTTCATAGCTTGAGATCAATATTGTTCTAAACTACACTGCTACGCAGCTACAAAAACAGAGGAGAGTCAGTAAAAAGCGTTTATAGAGTGTATATTAAGTCTACTTAACCATAGGTCCGCTTTCCATGGAATAAAAATAAACACTGGTTCTTGTCCCTTTGCTGCTACACAATGAAGCAGACTAGCAGCAGTTAGTTGATTTCACAGGCCTCTAGGTCCAATGTCTTGGATGATGAAATTTTGTAATGCAATTAGCTTAATATGTATCATTTGTTACCATGTTATAGAAACAGTTTTGGACATACAGTATCTGCTGAATTGCAAGTACATCTCCTCTATTAACACTGGAGTACAGTTTGGCATGCTCTAGCCGGAAGACAAAATGCCTTTTTTCTTTCAACTGATGAGTAATTTCACTCCTCATCCATAAATCAATTATGTATAATCCCCTGATACAGAGAATTAGTGGCCATTTAACATGAGGAAGCTAAGTGTTTGAGTGTGCTGAGTATGTGCACATGAACAAATGCATGTGTGTTTATGAAGCAACAGTGTGATTGATCATTTGCTTAAACAGAAAGAGTTATACTGATGTAAACATGTTTCATTTCTGACTAAGGGCAAAGTGCTGCACTACAGAAGAAACTCCACGGGGAGCAATCCATGCTCATAATATACAGGACTATATAACAGCTGTTCCCACAGTTATTTGCCATGGTGATACAGCAAAGGCACCAACAGTTCAGTTTAGTCTTGGTTGAGCCACTTTTATCTACTAGTGTTGACAAATCATAGTTTACAGCCTACTGACTAATTCATTCTCGGCATCTTTGTACGTAATAAAGAGAGGTGGAAAATTATTAGTATTAGTATTATTAGGAGGATTTAAATGTGTAACTTCACACCTTAAATGTGAGTTTTTATAAAACACCATTTTTGTTACTTCCAGTTTTAGAAAAATTGTCCTTTTGGCATATTGAGAGATGGCTAAAAAATAATTACTAATTATGGGATGAACCCAAAGTGGACTTACTTTGCTACTGATGGGGCAGAAGTAAAGAGGATCATTAGAATGTACTAGTAATGCAAGGAAGGAAAAAAGGTTAAGATGAAGGAGGAACAGAGCAGAATTTATCCTCAATATCATTAACATATTCATAAGCAAAAAGAAAAACTGTTTTTTGTTATGAATCAAAGCTCTGGAGGGCTCTAGCACTTTTGCTGGCATTCTTCTGGGACAAATGAAGCCTAAATAACATTTTCCTAAGAGATGAGAACGCACCCTCCATTCCTCCTCCTCATTTGCTCGTTTTGCTCATTTTGCATATCATCCAACTTGCACCACCCCCACCCACCATCCCTTCACCAACAAAAACTCCCAAATTGGCATCACAAGCTCATTATTCAACTATTGGTAGACACGTTGGTCCTATGCACAAATCAGACAGTAGTAGCTTATCCAGCAGCTCGCCTAATGATCTTGAGCAGGGTTGCAGCGTGGAATCAAAAAATCTCTACAGAGCGGCAGTTTCAGCAGCGATAAAGAAAGAGAAGCATGTTGCAATATAATTCCACTGGGAGATTTTTTGACTGACAAACATGATCAACCAATCATGTTAGGAATGTTGTGAGGGCCAAAACAAGGATGCGACAGCTTCTTCATGTGGTCTGGCATCCATTGCTTCATCCCTGCCTTCCTATTTCTTCATCCGTCTGGATGGAAGTGAGCAGGACTGATGTTTCTATTTCAGAATGTGTCTCCCTTGGCGTGTCTTCCTCGGCCAAGTCTGTAGCCCACGCTGTGTGAAACAGGGTGCCTGCCAACACGTTCTAACACACACAGTTACATCTGTAGTGTGCTAAGCCGCCAGAGAATCAGAGCCTAAACTGTAGGGCATTGTATCACAACACAAGGTACTAGTGAGAATAAATAGAGCTAAAGCAGCATCCACCTTTAAATGCACATTTAAAATGTGCTGATGATGCAACATGATGCAAAAGTGATGCATGTGGGGTTTTTTTGCTAATCGTTTTGCTGATCATTTCCTCCGTGGATCGAACTGAAACTGGAAAACTCAAATGTAAAATGGTAATCCAAGAAAGTGTCTGTGTTCACAGCAGTTTAGTGGCATCAGACTGGGCACAACAGTAGTGGGCAGTGCGCAGAACAGAGTGGACACACTGTTTGGGTTTTTACGTTTCTGAGACTGACAGCTTTATGTGGCTGCAAAGATTATTGGACAGAACTTGGAGCTCTCAGTTAAGCTGCTACTACGGACGAGGGCCAAGCAATGATGGTGACGGCAGAAGGAGAGGAGGACAGTGGTTTGGTTGGTTTGCCAGTTGTAGGAGCGGGCAGCTGAGACTAAACGGCAGTAATGGCCTAACGAGGAGAGATCTGGAGAGCCAAACCAGATGGAACAGCCACAGCCACGTGCCTGCCTGGCAAAGCTTGCGCCTTGTTAGCCAAACACAGACATAGACAGAGAGATTTACGAAGGATGGAGACAAGAAGATAGAGAGAATCAGACAAAGAGATGTTTTCCTCTCTATGTGCTCTACTCACCTCCTCTCAACCAAAAACCTCTTCTCTGGTTGATATTCAACACATTCGGTGACTAAGCTTTTTCCCCTTTCTTTATGTGCTAAGGGCTTAACTTTAATGAAAGAGGAGAAGTTGATTACATATGGGAAGCAAAAACTAGGCCTCCATCTCCAGGGAGGAGTGTAGTAGACGAGATGCCGCACTGAGTTTTAGTCAACAATGAAAGCAGACAGGAAAAAAAGGAATTGGGGTTGGGGGGGTGTGCACATCAGTGTGCTCTTGGAAGTCAAATTTCCCAGGGTGCTCAAGTGTCAGGAATCAAGGACGTGGAGGAAAGGATAAAAAAAATATCGATGGTCTTGTCTTTTTAGAGGATTTAGGCAGGTACTACTGACACAAAGACACACTAAGACACGCATGCAGACACACACAACTGCTTGTGGAGCTGCAGTGCCGCTGTGACTGCTAACCTAAATCCATCTTTGACTATTACAACAGGGAGCAGTGACCGGACTTAGGGCTATGCTGGGCAATGTCAGACAACATTTCCACAGATAGGAGAGGAACACATAGTAGTCCCAATGCTTTTTATAATTTTGCTCACAAAAGAGCATTGTGCTGTACTGTACAGAAATCATCTTTCCTTCGCAATTTCTTCCACTGGATCATTTCCAATTTTGTTTTGAGCTACATTACAGGGAGGAAATAAAAAGCAGACACCAACAGAATCTTTAACTAAACTTATTCAACAACTTCTCTAACATCATGCTGGGTGTCTCTGCTCTTATTGTATTTTCTATTAGAGTGATGAATGTTTATAATAGCTACATACCCTCCAAATAGATACACAAAAACACGAACACACAATAATACACTGAAGGTCTGTTTTGTTATCCATGTTAAACAAACCACAAGTCCAGTCTCACAGCAGGGATGAATATCAAGCAGGAAAGAGCTAGCACTTGCTGAGCGATAGATTGAGTGAAAGGAAGAGATGGTGAGTGTGCAATGATTGAGACTTATGTGCAACTGCTTAAAAGGAGTGCTGGTGATTCTGAGCTCAAGGGGTATTGTTTGCCTAAAAACAAATTAATGAAATGCACGGGCTCCCTCACTGGCTTTTAGCTGGCACGAGTCTCTCTGCATAGTGAGTTGGGGCTACAAGTAGTAGTACTAGTACTAAGCCATGCCAGTAAGTACAAGTAATGACTTTATCCTTCCAGAATTGCATACCTCTATCGGGCTATAAAAGACTGGGGCTATTTCTTCCATGGCTTTTTTGCCCTTTTTAGGATGTCTCGTACACACGTCAGGCAGAACCCGCATCAGTTCACCATCACCTTTCATCCCATCGTGTTTGAAGGTGAGATTTAAAGAGAGAGAGAGAGAGAGAGAGGAGAAGGGAGGGGAACCAATAGACGACACAGGTCACTGATAATCTGTTTTAGACTAGACAGTGACGAGGACTCTCGGCTACACAGATTATGGAGAGGTGTGATGGCAGCAGAGCTGCTAAGGTAATTTAAAAGACCACACAAACCCACAGTCAACATTTTAAAAAGCCAAGTGTTTTTGTTTTTCCCCCCATCAATTCTACCTTATTCCTTAAAAACAAGGAGTGTCTCTAACTGCAGATTGGCAATTACCATTCTGTGTGTGCAATAGGGGGGAAAAAATCCCATAATCCTTTGGGAGCGGTGGTGTAGCAGAGATAAAAATCCACTTATTAAGGTCTGTATTGAGGATGAGGAAAGAAAAGGGCGAGGAGAGGAGGTGAGAGAAAAAGAAGTCTGCAAGGATAGGTGTGCAAGATTACAGACGTTAATTTTTCTTTCTCCTTTTAGTTGCCTGTGCTGCAGTTCATTTATTTATTTTTTTCACACTCCTTCCAGCATTCCTCTCTCACTTTCCATCTCTGCTGTCATTTTGTCTATGAAGCAGCTTCAATACCAGAGGCACACTTCAAAGTCTTGATGTCAGACAGACAGACCCAGGGAACCTTTTAAAGATGTTTACGCTGGCATCTGCTTAATGGGCAAGTCAGACTAATCTAAATCGCAACTCACTGACACAACTGCAGCTACATTAGAGTGTGCGTATGTGTGCGTGTGTGTCTGTGAGATGTGTAGGAGGACAAGCTGAGCAATATAGGATTGTGCAAATAAATAAAAAATAAACAAACAGGTGCTGGGAAATGCAGCTGATGTTTGTAAGAGATGAATAAGTGAATAGAAGCTTTCAAATACAACACAGAAACATGTGAACACATGAAAAAGAAATGTCTCATTCATATACACCTAACACTCACACACATTTTCCATCTTAATCTACCTGCAATGGCAACAGGTTTGAATACCCCTGTGTTAAAAAAAAAAAAACACACCCCTCAACAGTACACACTTCCATCTGCAGTGATTCTCAGAAATCTCCCTTGCAGTGGAGCCAAGCTACAGAGTGCAGCCTAGCCTGGCCTAGCCTCGCCCCCCTGACTGGCTGCTGGCATTTACTGCAGGGAGGAGAGAGAATGACCCAGTTGTGAGACAAACTGTTCTCTGCAGGGGGAGAGAGAGAGAGAGAGAGACACAGAGAGAGAGAGAGAGAAAGAGACAGAGAAAGAGAGAAGGGGAGGTGGAGGAGAGGAAAAGGTGTGTGGGGGCACTAGTCACCCCAAGAGACCTACGGTGTGCAATGATTGGCTACAGGCGTGCAGGGAAGGAGGGAGTGAGATAAGGAGGGGAGGCAGAGGGCTCACCTGCAGTGGTGTGTCCTCTATAGCTGCACAGACTCAGCCATAAATCACAGGGACTTGGAGAGGGGAGGTATGTTAGAAAGAAAAGGATGGAAGTAAGAGAGAAAGAGGAATGAGTTGCTGCTAGGAATCCAAAGAATAGGAGTTATTTGTAAAAATATGGGTGCTACATGCACTGCTGCTGACACAAAATGGGTAGAAAATGGATCTGCTTCAAGCAGTCATACATCAATGATTTTAAGAAAATCCATTACAAAGTGATGAAAGTTTTTGTAGAGTGGAAGAAAAAAGAAAGAAAGCCATATATGACCAGAAGAACATTACTTGTCTGATAAACCAGCCCTGGAATGAAAAGGACATTAATCTTCACTTATCCTTGATCATCATGGACCTTAAGTTATAGCTGGTTATGACTGTAAAACTAAATAATATGCCTCCCATACCATAATAATGGTCTGAGCTGGCAGGGTTACTGCTAGCCACCCATCAAGTGAGCTACACGGGAGTGCACTGTGTGATTAGTTGCTAGACATTGTATTGACTTTCAACTGCTGGAGCACAAATTAACAATCACCATGCAATGATTTGCTCCTCGTACACAGGCAAATGCCAACGCATGAAACAAAATTGAAATGATAATTAATACACTCTAATTTTGTTGGGGTGCAGCTACTATAAACTTTTTCTATACCATTTAATTAACGATAAATCACTTTTAGGAATTGTTAATTAAGCGTTGGAGAGCCCATGTCTTCACAGTCTGCTACACAGGAGTAATTAATGTCAATTCAAACACTTCTTCCAATGCACAGGCAGAGTCTTCCTGCAGCAGCAGCCACAGACGGTGATTCTTAACTGTTCAGCAACCTTTGACATGAGTAGAAGTCTGTGTAAATGTGTAATTGTGTGTATGTGTGTGGGAGACAGCTATGTTTGGAGTGTGGTTACCTGCTCAACAATCCATCAGTAGCACAGAGGGAGAGACAGAGAGAAAGCCTGGACA
Organism: Larimichthys crocea; assembly: GCF_000972845.2. Taxonomy (NCBI): domain Eukaryota; kingdom Metazoa; phylum Chordata; class Actinopteri; family Sciaenidae; genus Larimichthys; species Larimichthys crocea. The sequence goes on along the minus strand of NC_040030.1, from coordinate 8,739,143 downwards.
TAATTACATTCGTATTTGCTGGCTTGACATAGACTTGATATGGTTGAAGAATGTTAATAGCAATGCTTATTAACCGAGTAGATTTAGGCTTTAAGGGTGAGCTTGACAGGTTAAGGTAGAGATAAAAACTGTAACTGAGCGATTATCTTATGTCACCTGAACTATGGCTGTGTTGTCAAATGCCTTTGTCAGCCCAAAACTAAGTACACATTTGCTGAGGGAATTTTTTAAGTTTATCTGAGATGTTTGTTGATTTTTGTCCAGATTTTTACACTCTACTGCAGTTGCTTTGCTAATCTTCACACTTGATCTGAGTGCCTGTACACGTGTTCTTGCCTGCAAGCTTGATGAGGAAGAGATCTGTACAAAGCTAGATTAGTGGGTTAGGCAGCTAACTGGGCTTAACTCAGACCCAAGAGCACGTTTAGTTCAGTCAAGACTGGATCAAAGTGTTTAATCAGCCTGTCTGCTATATATATGTATGAAAACCATTGATTTGACAAAAAGCAAGAGTAAAGTCATAACAGATAAGTAAGGATAACGTTGATTTTTATGGCTAGATAACTCTCAATGTTAAAAAAGATGAATGCCTAAGTTCAAACACTATAGTCTTAATGTGTTGATGTTACAAATTATTGTCTAGTTACAGTATTATGAACTCTTCCATGTAAATGAGCTTGTAGGTTAATCTAGAATACGTTGAAAGCTGAAAGCTCCGATACTTTTTATTCACATTCTTCAGTGTTAGTCAAGACAGGTAAACTAAAAATAGTCAAGACAAACTTGCTTTAAGATATAGGCCCAATGCCCGCCTGGCAAAGCCATCCTCACTGAGCAGCTTGTAAACACACACAGGCTGCCAGGTTTTCTCACTGGACAGCCATACAACAACATGTTAACTAGAACATAAAAAGGGAGAAGAAAGAAATGGAAGAATGATAGACAAAGAAAAGCAGAGAGAGAGTGTAGGATGTTGTGAAGGTAGGCAGAGAAGGATAAGGATGAATGAATAGAAACAAATCAAATGGAAGAAATTATAAAGAAAAAAATGAAGGAGGGAGGAAAGAAGTGTTGGTGTTATAATTCACCTTCCACTAGAAATGTAATCACAACAATGTCCCCAAATTTGCTGTTTCTTAAAAGGTTAGTGTCCTAACAACTGCATTTGCCACTTTCTGAGACACTGATGAGCAAGCTGCATAAATATTCGATTTGTTCACTGTGGTCTGGCAATCCTCAATAGAGCATTTGCTCGGATTACCGGCATCGTCAGTGTGTATGGACTAAAACTGCTTTGTAAGTGACTGATCAGAGGATGACTGCATTGGACCAAGAGTTTAAAGGTTTTTATGATATGTTCATGTCATGCCCACACCCAGCAAATTTCAACATAATCTGAATAGTTATAAACCATTCACTATAGAGACATAAAAAAATGACAGCCGCAAATTATACTTGCGGTCAAAGAACAGATTCCATATTCAATGTCAGCCTTTTGATTGTTTGTCCCTAGACCTTAACTCATCTCAGCAGCCAGCAACACTAGACCTTGTCTTAACCTGGAGCCAGCAACACATCAGAGTCAACTACAGTTCAAACTGCCAGGAAACGGAAAGATCAGACTGAAGATAGTCATTTTCTCTCTCCAACTTCTCTGCTGGCCTCAAACCTTTCAACTCTACGTACACACTGCAGAGAATAGCCACTCAAATCACTCACAGCTCAATATGCTGCCACATACTGGTACTCCTCTCAATAGGTGCAGACTCACAAGAGTGAAATGAACATCAAACTCTATTTGACAACTCTAACCCTCTCCTCCCATCAGACTGTCTCCCTTCACCCTTTCTCAACATTCTCTCCATCTATGTAGCTTTCACCCAGAATTCTTGCTTGCCAATTTTGCCCTCTACACTCTTTCGGTCTCTTTCTGCTGCACTCTCCTTTCTGTAGCTGTTCACCTACTCTATTCCCGCTTCCCAGTTCAGAAAAGATGTGTAAATAATAGCAGTGATTTCTGCAACTCTTGTGTCAGAACACTAATTCAATTTCATAGGAGGGTCAGGAAAACATTACAAATATCCAGCAGTGTAACATCGAGTTGACATTCAGAGGTAGTTTAATTTCACTCTAAGAGCTGTTGCAGCTAATCAGCAAGTCAGAGCAATATAAACAGGATCTAGGCTACAGCACTACATGGACCATGATTCATAGCTGCAGGCACACCTTTGTGACAAGCTGCAGCAATACAGGAGCTTAAAGCAATCGAGTGGTTCTGACTGGGTGTGCGTGTGTATGTATGTGTGTGCAAACATGGTGTCAACCTACAGTGAAGCAGCTGGTTACCAAGGTTGGTGGTGGTGTGTGTGTGTGTGTGTGTGTGTGTGTGTGTGTGCTCACAATTGCCCTGCTCAGCCCCTGGCAGCTCATCAATTATAAAGGAGCCCTGGAAAGGAGGGATAAGGCCGAGCTACAGCAGTGGCATCTATAAATAAACACCTGAATGACACACATGAGGTGAACAGCTATTTTTGCATATGACCACGTACACACACACATGAAGGTTGACATCCCAACACACTGAATGCACAAGCAATGTCATCCACCCTATCAGGGCACTTTGTGTATCTGTTGAGTCAGGAAGGCAGGGGGCACATTATTTGCTCTTTGCTAACCTGAGCGCCATGTGATACTCTGTCTAAATCAGAGGAGAGATTGCTTTCCACATCTTCCCTCATGTCTTCCATCAACTAAACACTGTCTCCCTCAACGGAAAAGTAGAGGTGTGAGTGTGTGTGTGTGTGCAAATTCCATAATGGTTTGGAAGACATGCTCTATCACTCCCTGGTGGCTCCTTGCTTTCTACCTCACTCTCTGTTTCTTTTTTTCTCTCTGATTATTTAGCCCTTAGTTTATCTCTGCGTCCATCCGTCTCTACTTTCTATCTCTCACCCTTGCCATGTGTTGCACATTCAATCTCACAGCAATATATCCCTCTCTAGATCTCTCCATCTGTCTTTTCTGTTTCGCCATCATGCATCCATTCATCCATCTAACCGTCTCTCTCTTCATCTCCTGCTTGTCTTTTTTAAACTCGACATCAGTTTCATCCTCAAACCGCGTAGCCATGCCCAGTCTTCCTGTCTTTTTCTCTCTCTCCACCCAGTCTTCCAGTCCTCATTTCCCCTCTCTTTCACATCCTCTCTCCAACTCTACCCCCCATATCCATCTACAAGTGAACGCTAAGGATTCCTGACTGAATTCAACATGGACTGCATGCTCGCTGCCCAATCAGACCGCTGGCTATTGGATGAGGGTTTTTGTGTTGGCAGCAGGCACGGTAAGTATTCCAGGGATTGAGCGCACACAAGGCAACTACTACCTTCTGATCCTCTTCCCAAGCGATTACTGGACTTCACTTCTCATTAGCTCCCGTGATTTTCTGCACAAAATTGACTAATATATACAGAGAGGCTTATACAAGTACAACACACATACACACATTATTTAACAACTCCCTAAATCGAGAGGAAACACTGAATTTTGGAAGGGGGCCTAGGCAAACACTGTGCACCAATCAATTACCAGAAGATGTACGTAGAAGCAACTAGTCAGGAACAATGGTTGGGGAAAAAAGAGCTACGAACAGAAGCATAAGGTGAAGAACAGGCTGCTGAGGGGTTCCCACTGACTGATTCTCCTTGACATGCCTTTCTAGCTCTACAACAAATAGCAGGGCAAAGCTGGGTAACAGACAACAGTTAATACAGCGAGACGAAAACACGACCACATTAATATAGTGTGTTCAATCAGCCTTATAGCCGTGAGGTGGACAGCACCTGTCATCGAATACCAGCCCACTATCATCACATCAGATCATCCTAATGTGCACTCAGTTCATTGTATCAGCATGATGTGTGTGCAGCACAGCGAGCTGGGAATTAAATACAGAGCGCATCACAATACACTCTCTGATATGTGCGTGTGTCTTCCTGGCATTGATGCCTTCTATACATTCTATCCTGTGCGTGGAACAGCCTGTGCTACCATGGCAACTCACGACTGAGCTTGCTTTAGTGTGTGCTGCTACACTAGCTGGTGTGGGAGCAGCAATACACACACACACACACACACACACACACACACACACACAGTGCCAAGGCAACTAGGAAGACTGCTGAGGAATACTTAACAGTATGGGAAGATTGACATTCTGGGAATACTGACTGCATACAGCAGAATGGCCAGAATGAGTGGACTACGAACTCGGGTTGTAATGGCTGCTGGCCAGGGTGATAGTAGCAGTGTGTGCACCTGTGTTGAAAAGCATTGTGTTTGTAGCATAACAAGGGAGGGGAGGGGACTTAAATCATAAACCGCTGTCCTCACACACGCACACGCGGTGCCTGCCCGTCCTGAAGCATATTTCATCATTAGCTCTAAACAGTTAATCCTCTGCTTCACTGACCACAGCTCAGCTCAGCCCATTTCAATAATCTGCATCTGGGGCTAACCAACCCATCATACACACATACAATCTGCATCTGGGGCTAACCAACCCATCATACACACATACAGCCACACACACACACACACACAACAAGGACATAATCAACTCATAGAACATATGGGACTGGTCCAGAGCAATAAATATCTCATGTAAAAAGCTCTCACACCCCCACACACGTATATCTATCCATCTATATACCCCTGTGCCAACAGCAAAGCCCCAGTTTATTTATTAGACAGGGGACACCACAGAATGCAATGTTAATTGTGATTGTAATAAGTTCAAAAGAAAGTAATTGGACATATATTTCAATCAACGTGGTTGTGCAAATGTGGCTGTGTCTGGACTATTGTTACCTGATTGGACTGCAAGGTTTTAATTGTTGCCGAAAATAAATCCAGAAGGATTCTTGAGCTTAACACTACAAAGCCTTTGAGTAACTAAGAGAAATCAGTAACCTAATATATTCACACAGACAGGGCATACACAAGGGATTGTCTTTTTACTGATGCAGTTGTATATTTAGTTCTACTACTAAACTTTCATATGAAAACACATTTCATTGACACAGTGGTGTGAAATGATTTTCTCCATCAGCTTTTAAAAATACTTTTGCAGTCAATCTGAACAAATTGATATACTCGGTGGAAATTTTCATTTACAGAAAAAATGACCCGAAGAATCTTGTATTTTGAAGAGTTCAGACACATGTGGCATGGATAGAAAGCATGAGGAAGAGAGGGGAAAACAAGTGAGCGGAAACATTAAATGAAAGACAAATAGCATGTTTGTGATGAGGAGAGCGGCAGACGGGTAGTGAAAGGAAAAACGATTACTGTAGCTGGAGAGAGCTGTACAGAGTATGAAAGTTGCCATCAAATTGGCAGAGGTTGAGTCAAAAGTGAGAGTTTGACCTTTCCCTTCCCAACAACAACCATTAACCATTCAATGTCGGAATTGACCTGTTTCTTGCTCATGCCATCTCCCCTGACAGCATTAAATGACAGATCTCTCTCTCTCTCAATCTCCACACTGTTCCTGCAAGCTTTTCCTCGTCTTTAAGAAGCCTTTGCCTCACAAACTACCATTCATTCAGCCTTGATCTCATCGCTCTACCTGTTCCTTTCATTTTCTTGCTTCACTAACATTCTCTACATCTCATCCTTCATTCTTTCTACATATTTGCGCCTCTCTGATTGGAGCAGATTGAAAAGTAATGGCTGTGGTTAAAAGGTGAAGGAATTGTCACAACTCTGTTCTTTGCCCTTTGGCCAAATCCTGACAAATACTCTGTTCTTTTTTCCCTCCTGTGTTATCACTCCAAGAAGCATTCACGTGTCTGCTTTTTGGCAGGGATTTGTATAAACTGGTAATATTTAGGACACAGAACCACACACGTATCCTCAGCTTTCACCTTTGCACGCCATGCCTTGCTCATTTTTGTGCTTCTTTCTCCGTCAAGTTCAAGGTTAGCTGCTCATTGTATTGAGTGCCAATGCTCCCCCATTGGGACAGACAGAGTGGAGATGCATTAGCACCTCTGCAGGTGGTCCTCAATCTCATCTTTTCCCTCTCTTCACACCTCCCTCTCGTCCCCTAGTCCACCTTTCCATACACGGCCCCATGGCGGTACCTGGCCAGCCTTTGTCCAGCAACGTGTAGTGTGTGGGTGTAAGTGTTCACTGATGCATGCAAGTGTGCTTATCTCAATACACGCAACCATGTGCATTGTGTGAGTATCATGCATATGTGTCCACATGGAAGTGTACCTGTCATGCTAATGTGTAGCCTGACCAAATGACCATGAACTAAACCAAAGCCTGCAGGGGGTTAAGGCTTTCCCCTTGACCTGCTGCTGTGCACTGACCTGCAGTAAATGGGTTTAAACCTTACCCAGCCACAGCCTTTTATCTCCATCACATCTCCATCTCCTAAAAGCCACAGACCAACGCACACACAAACTGACCGACGGACAGGCTGACAGAAGCCATATGGTCCATTCACTTCCAATGGCAGGAGGTAGTCATCAAAGAGCTCTCGCAGCAACTCCACTCAGCCATAGACAGATAGACGGAGGGAGGGCGAGAGATGAAGGGAGAAGGAAAAGGGAAATTATGAGAAGAGGGCAAACAGAGGTGGAGAAAGGGAGGGGGAGCAAAGAAATAAGAGGAGAAAGAGGATGGTGAGTTAGGTGAAGAGCACAGATCAAGAGACATTCTATCAATTCAAAAGAGCTAGAAGTGAGGTGGAAATAAAGATCGGTGGAAAAGCACAGAGGTGTACAGATCATATAAGCCCTGCACAATGTGAGGTGTAAAGGCCAGCTATGTACAGAATACTACTGATTCGACAGCACTGCCTGTTTTATGCTGACAGGAGAGTGTTATGAAATTCAGCTTAGACTGTGTCAATCTGGACTTTACACAACACAACCACTCAGCATCAGAGACATCTAAGGCAAGGGCTATGTTTGTATGTGTAGGGGGTCTTGCACTGCTGTCTTTGTGAGGATGAACCGAAAACTGGTAGACTATGAGAACAAAGTGAGCGAGTTTTCACTGGTCCTTACCTCTTTAAAAGGACTGTTTGAAGAGAGAAAAAGATCTTTCCTCTCATGTTTTGACTTCATTCTTCTATTGGTGAATTTCTGTTGTTCTTCTAAGGCCAACTTCACTTTCCAGATTTTCCTGTCATTTCTGCTTTCCCATACGTCTTTCAGAGAAACTATACAATCCACAACCCTGACCACAATGATTTTTCCAGGAGAATCATTTCATCACCACCACTAGTATCTAAAGTCCAGGTGAACATCTTCCGTCTTCATGGGCTGACATAAAGGTGATCAATGTTAATGGAGTCTAATTACCCAAGTCCTCTCTGTTGCCATCTCAAATATTCAACTACAGCTCCGGTTGATCTGTAATTTAGGTTGAAGTTAAGGTTAAGCATGTACGGTTGAGGTATCTTTAGGGGCTAAGGAATGCATTATAAGTAAAGACATACAGTCATGTATGTAGTCCACAGGCCTCGAGTTATACTGGTGAAATTTAACTCTCACCCCCATTACATAAAACAATTTCACAAGCAAACTGAATTTAATTTACTCAGCTTCCTGTCCAGCTCGGCTTCATGATGTCATAAATGTGAGCCTGTAAACACTAACATTTAGCTCAGCTCAAACAGTGCTGCATTAAAAGTCCGTCCACTCTCTTTTACCGTAATGCTTATATTTATTCAGGGTGACGTGTTAGTCACAGGATCATAAATAACGCTGAGAATATTGAAAGAGTGAAACAGAGTGAGTGAGAGAAGAAGTGAGAGAAAGGGGGAGGAGGAGGTTGAGGGATGGAACAAGTAAGGTGGAGGAGTGTATATAAATCAACATCCATTAGCTGAGGGGTTATAAAGTCACTGATGAAGGAGGTGGACTGAAGCTCAGACCTTTTATTGTCTTGTTGTTGTCTTTTATTGCCTGTGATGTCATCTAATGGTATACAGTTAACGACAGGGGAGGAGAAGTATGTACATGGGAGGGGAGGATTGGGTTGTAATGGGGCTGTGTGTGCATGTGTGTACGCCTGAGCTGACACAGGATATTGATCACCTTTTGTCAAAGATGCTATGTGTTTGTTGGGTTTCTTTGCCTGAATATACCATATGTGAACAATCTGATCTTCATTCATGTTGAGTTTGAATAAGAACAATACCAAAAACCTGCAGACATGATTTCTGGAGAAAAGCCAAGGGAAAGAAGAAGAAAAGCATGAAGAGAACCAGGGAACATACCCCAAGCAAAAACAAGAAAACCCGGAAAACAACTTTTCTTTTTAAAATTCAAAGAGACTTCTAACTGGCACTCACCATTGCAGATTAGCAGTAGCTATTAAATATGAATACATATCCCTCCTGTTTGAAGCATCTGCCTACATGTTATTGTCTTACAACATGGAAAACCGCTGCCTCAACCACTCAACTCCTGTGTGGAACAAAAACAACAAACAGGCAGGGGCTCATAATCAACAACAACAAACAATGTAAAACCCAGCGACCCCGTCTGCCTGTGTATCGGTAGAAAAACACCTCTTGACATCGGTTGCTTGTTCTAGTTTCAATCACATCTTTGTTTAATTTTCTCCAGTCTGTCTTTCATCTTTTGCCCTTCAACCGTACCGCATGCAAACAACCTTTGAAACATGCATTACAGAGTATAGTCCATCTCTGTCCAATTCTCCCCTCCAGCTTCCTCTGCGTCCCTCACTCACTCCATCCTTCGCCCTTTCCCCCTCTCTGTGTAATACTGTTTTCCCCAGGCCTGTGAGCCTCACTGGCCTAGATGCCCCAAAATTAGTCTCAGTCATGGCCCTGCGATATATGTGTGTAAGTGCGAGAAAGCAGAAGTAAAAGCACAGGAGCTTCCACCCTTCCAATCACACCTAGCAGCAGTGCATCATCCCATTAGCCCAGAAAAGGGCTGCCACACAGGGGAGGGCACAGGGGCATGAGGAAAGTGTAAGGTGGAAGCCACAACATGCCAAAACCCAGCTTATCCAGTGCTGTTTAACTCTGAGGAGACAAATCTTGTTTAGCCAAGGGCTTTGCTGTCACACAGAATGTGACATGATTTTTAAGGGACCGTTCTGGTCAAAGATGTTAAATATGGCAGACATTTTCAGCTGAAAAAAAAGAGTTCTACAGTTTTACAGATTTAGATTCATTATAGACAATTCCCTAAAATGCTTAATTATGTAACAATAATAATCTAGACTACGACAGAAAAATGTCGAAACAAGTATGACTCATACTGTTTAGTGTAATGCTGCTAAGTAAACACTTTAATGAATGTTGTATTCCATCCTATTCTGATCCCTCAATTTGCCTCAAGAAACAGATAAGAAACTTTGTCTAATCGATTCTGCAACATGCTGATCTGTGCTGTCTGGCAAGTTCTGCAACATGCTGATGTGTGCTACAATCTGCCCCCAGGGCTCTGGATTTTCTACGAGTCCAAAGTGAAGGAAAAGTACAGAGGATACTCCTGATACTGGGTGTATACAAGTGTATGTGTGATATATGGTGCAGTGGATGAGGAGGATGTTGAAAGATACCAGATAGGCTTGGCTCTAGAAATAAAAACCCCCCAGGGGTTCTCCTGATCCCCCCTTCCTCAAAACACACACACACACAAACACTCAAATTCTCTCCACAGTGAAGTACATACACTTCACTCTTCTTCTCTCTCATACACACACACAAACACACACACACACACACACACACAGGCCGCTTCCTCTTGCAAATACAGCCGACTCAGCTTATTTGCCTGAAAGTCAATCTGCCTTACTACTACTATCCTTCCTCCAATCCAGCAGTCCCCAATTCCCAGCCCTTACTCCACATTCTTAGAGAGAAACCAAATATCTGCCTTCATCAATTCAGCCATCTCTGCTACAGTTCTTCCTACATTTTTGCTCCTTACCTTCTTGACCCGTCCACTTTTTGTGCCCACGAAGACGAGTGAGTGGTTCTTGTAGACGTAGGCGATGACGGAGGTCATTTTGTCGGCAGCGTCAGAGAAGAGAGGCTTGCCACGTACCATCTCAGACACACCCAATGGCGCGTTCATGTCGAGGCCACAAAAGTCATCGTCGATGGTCAAGAGCTGCAGTGGAGAAGGAGGCGGCAAATTAGTACATTAGAAACCGAAACTCAAATTTCCCTCATGAATTCTAGAAATACAAATGTTTTTGACTAGAGAATAAAGGTGAAGGGCACTGCTTTGGCCAGCAATTCAGGAATTGTTCTTTTAGATTAAGTGGTTTGCCCAGAGGTCTTCAGGGAGATGGAGGCAGTATAGAGCATGATTATTCAGATATAGACCTACAGCTGACCTGATAAACAGCAAAGAGGAGCTCAAGATGAATGAAAATAGGAATCAATATTTTGTGTCTGGGTTTATTGAGATAAAATATGGACGGGGGTAGGTCAACAAACAGTTTGTATGTGAGAGTGTGTGCTGCTGGTCCACATGCAATAAACGGCAAATGTGTAAGATAGAGATGAAGATGGAAGAAGACTGCAGTCAGGCGCTTGCTCTGTAATAGCGCCAGAGGCTGCTCTGTCAGGCACAATTCCCCACCGTCCACCCAATGCAACAGCATCTGCAGAAATGCCAGAGCGGCAAAATATTCGATGCGAAATGATTCAAAGTGAACCGAGTGAAATAAATAAAAAAGAAGTGCTGCATCGTCACACTCAGGGAAATCACTGCAATGCAGACTCTAATACCACTCTTGATGGAGGTTCATCTGTTATGCTTTGTGTCTGGATATGCTACTGTGATTTTGTGATTAAATACAGATGCACGTGTTTTATGTTTCCTGGCCCTCTACATTTTGTATTTGCATGCATGTGTTTTATCCTGCAGGGTGGATATTCGTACCAGTCACTGTGGGCAGAATGACTTATGGGTTTTGATAAGAGAATAATGGTGGTGGGGATTGGTCATTATTCTGTGTATGGATGGATTTGAAACACTGGGTTTAGACTGAAGCAGACATTGCTTTTGATTAATAGCTTAGCAATGTGGTGGGCTGCTGTGGGGAGAAAGGCCTTGGCAGCAGACACAGCCTTTACTTTCTTCATACATGCACAGAAAGCATAAGTAGTAAGGTAAGATAGTGGGCATGAGTTATGAAATACAAACTTTACTGTAATGACTTGATGAAAAGCAATTCCTTGCCACCTGATTTTAATGTTTAAAAAAAAAAGTAATAAATTCTGCTCATAATTTATTACACAGCTTTTTTTTAGTGTTATTTGTCTGATATGAATAATTGGGCATGCACTGGTTCATAATAGCCAATTATAAGCAAAAACAAGGTTAGCTGAAATTTAATTTATGTTTAAGAAGAAGGGGACATGTCAACAAATGCAAAACTTTAAGGCAAAGCTTATGGCACATTACCTGGGGCTTACACAGGAATATCCCATCATGCAACCAAAAAATGCACTTCCAAAGAACCAATAAGACATTTGCTTTCATTTGGCTTAAACCTATGGAACCATGTCAAATCTAGAGTTGCTTCATGGTTTGAGCTGTCAGAGGTGGGATGCTCCTGGGGGCAGAGGGTCTTTTAGTTTATGTCTTATTTTCTGTTTTTTTTTCCTCCAGGAAGTGCACCCCCCGGGCTCTCGATCAATCTTGCGAGCACCAAGTGTCTCTTCCCAACCTTTCACTAAAGGCCATCATCATCAGAAGCCTCAGACTGAGCCACAGAGGAAATATGAGGTCTGCTTTCATTAGACAAATGGAACATGGCTGGTCTAGGCCACAATAAGCTTTAGGCTATAACATGAGGGTTATATGAAGTGGTATGAATGATCGATAGAGATGACCTGAATTTGGGTCAAGATCATGTCATATGGTTAGAGGGTTGAGATGAGGACGAAAAGCAGCAAGACCAAAGACAGCTGGAGGAAGGAGAGATGATACATAACAATGGACGACTGAGATGCCAACGAGTGTAAACAAAGATGAACACTGGTGCACAACAAAAACATATCAAAGTGGACAATTTTTCCTCTAGTTCCCTCCCCTCCCCTTGCCTTCTCTCCCCCCGACCTTTTCAAAATGAGCTGTTGTCAAGAATGCACTCTCTGTCCGACAAGTCATGTGGCGGCTTGCTACTAGATTAATGGTGCTCTGATGATAGCCAGGGTCACTCCGTAAAATCACAATGAAATATCGCTCTGGATGCAGTGTGATGTTGTTCTACCTGCCTTTCTGAGACAACAATTCATAATCAACACAATTCCTTTTCCTTTCTGACGTATTAACAAGCCAACGCTTAACTCGTGTGCACTTACTGTATTTTCTCTCCAATGACCAGTTAGGATGTTTTTCTATGCATTTTTTAATATCCATGGTTTTCGTGACAGAATGAAACAATCAATCAATTTTAAAAGGAACCTCATGGCCCCTGGGTTCAAAGGCTAACAGGGTCTATCACAAGCAAAATGGGAGATTCTGTAGTATTTGGGGCCTCGATGATTGAATGCTGCCTTAAAAGATAATAAAGGTGCAGCCATCTCTCCCAAGATTAATTACTTTTCCAAAAAAGTAAAGTGGTTTTCATCATTAAAAATCACTTCACATTATCTGTCTGTTTCTGCCAACACGTTTGTGTGTCTGTGTAAGTGAGGGGTGATACATGTGTGGAAAAAAAAAGATATTTTGATGTGTAGAAATGTGTGTCTGTGTTTTCATGTTTTGCCACTGACACATGCTGTATTATTCCTGCTGGTTGCCAATCACTGCTGCCATCTCTGTCCCGCATTCTGCAATCTAATGAAATATACTTTCTGTCTGTCAACCCTTTCAGAAAGCAGACGCATTTTCATTACGCCACCACCAAAACATGACATTTGTAGTTGTGATGCCAAAGACATCTCTAGTCAGAATACAAACTAATATGAATGTAGCCTTTGACATTGTCTACCAATATGACACAGCTGTCATTGCCTCTATCACATTTTATGGTACTTTTCTTTTGCTCAACCCATCTCATTAAGGCATTTTCAAACTGCTTTTTCTATCAGCCCTTTCTGTCTTAACTTCCAATGGACACTGCTTTACAAGCATTGGCAAACACTAACTACATGGAGGCCGTGAATATGATTTCCTGATATTTTTCTCTTTTACTTTACGAGGATTCTTGAGACACGTCTATGCATAGAATTGATGAATAGACACAAATTATAAGTTGTCGTAGGGCCAAGGTATTTGCGATTAAAAATAAAAACAAAATGTGGTGCCAACCGCTCAAACAGATAGATTGATTGCATACATCACAAAGGACTGCTGTCCTTAAATAAGATTATTTCCTTTCATTCAATGTCTATGAACAGATTAAAATGAAAAGTAAGACAGTGAATAAGGCTCTGTCCCTAGGTACTGCAGATATGTAATTGAAACAAATTGATACAATTAATTGTACACATCTGAACATGTGTGCAAAATCAGAAGAACTGCTAGACTAATAACAGCTAGTAATAGCTCAAATGACTATTACCTACAAACTCAATTCTTACTCGGGTCTGGTAGGTATTTCAGCCAGCGTCCCACAGTGTAGCAACTGAGTAGAAAATCAGGGGGTTCCTCCCTAAAGACAGAGGGACAGGAGAGCAGAGTCTCTGTATTTGGACACAGGCCAGGCACTGAGGCAGAATCAGGTCACTCTCAGCCATATCCATCGCTCTGCTTCTGTTTGCCTGCCAGCACCAGCACAAAGAGAGCTCTCTTCTGGACTGTGCAGAGGGATCAGCAGATACAGAGTGGAGAGAAAGAGAGGGGGCAGTGGGCGCACGCGAAAGAGAGAGAGAGTTGCTCAATGCGATTAGTGGGGACTGAAAGAGATCCGCTCTCCAACGCTCTCTGATGTATGGCCTAATCTGGGCTTGCACTGTTGTGAGGGCCTGTTCCATTGGCTACAAGTTCACGAAGTTAATGACACACATTAAACCACAGAGACATTTCGCTTCACGTCGTTGCTCAACCGTTGGAGACTCCAAAGTGTTCATTTTCTTGCACTTCTGGCCATTCTTTTTTAATGCCCCTCTCCATGCAGCAGTGTCAATGACTTTCTTCTCCAATCCATTTTAGTATGTGAATTCTTCACTTTGTTTTTTTTTGTTTTTTTTTATTATTGCAAAAAGTCTTCATGCAGCAATTGTTCTTTATGGTTAGCTTGTTTTACTGTTATTGGTGTTGGAGACTTATTGGCAATTACATGGAAAACATTACAAAGAAAGAGTAGAGAAGTAAGATGAAAAAAGTATCCTCACAGTTGCTTTCTGCATAATTACCCAGTTTAATATCCAGTATTTCCCTCTAGCCCTACTGTGCTAAATGACTGACCTGCCAGGATGATTGGCAGCACTAGAGAATTATGTCACGACGAACTGAGTTTGCAGTGTTCATTGTAAAATATAATGTCAACATTCAATTTAACTATTCTAAAACATTGGCTGTATGACTCCTGCAGCAGCAACAGCGAGTTACTTTGAAGTGAAGTGTCTGCAAAAATTGTACTTTAGCTATACATATCAAGATACGTAGGAAAATGTTTTGTTCACAATGACTGGAAAGCAAATAAAGTATGGGAACGCTAATCCTTTGTATTTCCTATGTCAATTCTTTGTCAAGTCTTAGACTGAATGGAAGCAGTTTTATGTTGCTTTATGCAATATGTGTTTGAGTGTACTATTTGAGAAGTTTTTTTGTCGTCATTTAAAGTTCAAATATGTTGACTATAAATAAATAAATGTTATTACTGTATGAGCTCAATAGAACAGCCTCTTCTGTGATGGACCAAGTTTGGTGAGTTAACTGTACATGACTGTCTGTGACATCTGTAAACAGTGGTTGGAAATTTAATAATTGCATTTAGCTAAAACCTTTGAGACAACACGTTTAAATGAAGCTCTACCCTTCATTTGTTTGGGTGCCTGTGAGTAAGAGTGTGTGCCAATGTGTGTGTGTGATGTGCATCAGATGGACTACTGGCTACTGTGCCAAGACGTAGTCTGTCTGACTACTGATCCATGGTGCCCTCCGTCACACTAGCAACGCGTGAAAGAACACACCGAGAAGTAAACACACACACAGTGAGATGTGCACAATTCACTCTCCCACTTGTGTCCTGTCTCCATAAATCATTTTCCTATTTCCCTCTTCACAAACACTGTCTGTTTTGGAAACCGTCCAACCTTATACCCAATTGACCCATCTGAGGGCTCCTCTACTTTTAGATGCCTGTTTCAAAAAACAGAAACAGAATGAGTGAGATGCAGAGTGCCAAGGGAAAAGAGAAGCCTCAGCATCAAACCCCTGCTGGTCAAATGTTCTTACAAACACACATAATTACTTTGGATTGCACATGTACAAATATAAAACATTTCTAGAATCAATACAGTGTCCGAACATTAGTTCAGGGGCAAATCATGTTGGAAGAACCCAATATGTGAATGAAAAATGTAGCATCTAGTCATCACACACAAAAGGAGTAACATGGATTGTGTATGCATGATAAACATATGTTATTCCATTCAGAAAAATGTAACTCATTTTAAAATCAAATGTGCAGTTTATCATCTTGGTAAGAATGCGAGTCATTGTGGGCTGAGGTTCAGAGCTCCTTGTAGTTTTCTTAAGGCACCCACAGGACATTCTTAAAGAGCATTTTTTGCAGCACTCTCAATCATGCTCAAAATTCAGTTTGAATACAGAGTACAAGCACTGTCACAAAGAAGATTTAACTTCCCCTTTGTATGCCACTCTGGGGACTCTTTAGAAAAAAGCAGTCACAATGATTAGAACTGAAGAAAGAAATAATATACATATATTTGGGCACACACACAGAGTTAGGGTGGTTAAATGCTCAACAGTGACAACATCTCTGGGAAGATGTGCCATCAATCTTGGCACATCAGTTATAGAAGTAGAGGTATAGATTATAGAGAATGCAAAATAAGGAATGTGATCGTGCACAGCCATACTAAACAATGCTGGAAAATGCAATGCAGCAAATTTGTGTATGTGGAGTATATATGGCTATACTAGGCTGTACACGCACTTCTCAGGGGGTGCCTGATTCATGTGTGTGCTCTGTTGGCAGGTTTCAATGTGAGGAGGCAAGCTTTGATAAGCCTGTGATATTTTGTTAATCATGTTTGCAGATGCTCGCACCTGCCAACCGTTAGCTGAGCAGCTACAACAGATAATAAATATTGGTTAGAGAAAACAATCAAATTCAGGAACTAACGAAACAGCATGACGATTTTGGAGAGAAACTGAGACATCACTAAAGCACAGCCGGAAGAGAGAGAAGGTAGGAGAAGAGGCAAGGTGGGAGTTTATGCAGGGAAAGGGGGGAAGAGATGAATTCAAAAATCAAACTAGGAGCTGAAAATAGAACCCAATATCAAGAGAAAGATGTGTCAGATAACTCTCTAACCCATGTTTTCTGCTTCACCGTGAAAATCTTTCATTTTTTCTTTTTGAATCATTACTAGGCATTTGTCATTTTACCTTTCACCCAAAACTGTATTTATTCAAGTGATAAAAATTCAGGTATATTTAGGTATCGCAATGTCGAACTGTTTTCATATTCTCTCTTTGTTGATCCTGTGTGATTCAACTTGGTGGTCATTCACATAGTGGAATAGTCATTTTGGCCTGAACCACATAATACAGTTTAGAAAACATATGACTATGACAGACTTAATTCACTTGTATTGGCTGTTGGATTGGATTTCATTTGATAAACTTATCTGGCAACTACTTATATACTAAATATTGTACAGTCAGAGAATTAGTTAGCAATAAAGGAGACAGACAGACAAAGAGACAGATAAATGAAGGCAACCAAGTCAGTCTGTGTTTTTAGGTGGAGGCTAGTCAGTATAGTGAAGGAAGCGGGAGACATTTGTTTAATCACAGAATAATGATATTGTGATGGATTCTGACCTTTAGCAAGTGGTATCATGTATGGAGATTTAATTAGCGAGCCAGGCAGCAAGCAGGATAGCGGATGGAGTGGGGTGAAGTGGGGAGGTGGGTGGGTGGGGGGCAGTCTGGATGTTCTTAATGAATCCACTAGCCTTTCCCTTCCTGAGGATGTGGCCTAGACTGACTCATCAGCAGCAGCAGCAGCAGCAGCAGCCAGCTACTGATTAAGCTCCGCAATCAGGAGAAGGAGGGATGGAGATGGTCAGCACAGGAGACAATGCCATTTCAAAGGTTGGTCAAACACAGAACAAAATATATGAAAGAAAGGGGGGAAAAAATGAGCATGGAAGAGTTCCTTTCAAGTGAGGGATGAAACGAGGGAGGGATGAGCACATGTGTTGGCATGACTGTGAGAGAGATCAAGAAAAAGACTCAAAGAAACAGCAGCCGAGTAGAATAATCTAATTAATTGGAGTGAATTCAGAATGTGAAGTCGATAGCACATAACAAATGTGGAAGAATAGCCCGTGGCATGTTAGTTAATGACATGTAATTAATGATCATTAGCAGAAGGGATGAGGGGATGGCCGTGGACTGTCGGGGACTTACAGGCGACCTTGTAATTTTCTCGTTCATGTTGGGGGGGTGGAGGGGGGCACAGCACTTTGCTGTGTGTTTATGGAAAGCATTGTAAGAGGGAATAAAAGTAGAAAGAAGAAGGAGGGGGAGAATAGCAGAATGAGAGGATGGTGTGGTGGCATCTATTTTTATAAGAACATGCGGAGAAGGACAGGCAAAAGGAGAAAAGAGCAGCACAGGCAGTGAGCAATGAATCAAGGATGAGAGAGAAGAGAGCAGAGAGAATTTATTGCGATCCCGCTGTTTTGTTGTTCTGTTTTTTTTCTGCTGACACAGTGAACATGTAGGGAGCAGGCAGCGTTTTTTTATAGGTCACATGCCACTTCACAATGATCTATGGATGCAGGCCCTTTGCAGACTTATACTGTTGAGCACGCATTATGTGGCTCAGCCAAGCGTGGCCATTTGGGGGAGAGAGGACGCACCCCCCCCCACTCCCACTTTTACCATCCATCCTCTCTGCTGCGCTCTTACCCATCATACCACTTCTCTGTACATACTTCTCAACTTCTCCCTTTTTCCATCTCTCCCACTCTGACTGAAAGCCTTTTAAAGATGGTGGCGACAAAGGTCTGATGACAGCAAATGTTTATAGTGTCCTTCTCAGGCCTGTAGATGTACTTGTGTCCTTGAACATATTTACACCTACTTTGATGATTTGATCATTTCAAAAACATTGGTATCTCGGACTTCTGGGCACAGCTTCAATTACAGAAGTGTAAGAGTTGTAAGAGAGTGAGTAAGACCTGTAATTAATATTTTAGTTACTATTTCTATTTACATAATTTTTTGTTAATTTCATTCTTTGACATAGTTAACATGATTGGAAATGTGCTTGGACAATACATGTCAAATTTCATACCAATAAAGCCTTTTATTTGTATTTTGTAAATATTAATTCCTTATGAGCACAGGAACCCAAAAAACAAAATTTTCTGAGAAGTCTTGTTTGGTATGTTCAAGAAGGAGTCTGAGCTTGTGTGTGTGTGTGTGTGTACTGTGTGGATTTATGTTGGCCCTCTACACCCATGGGAAGCACAGAGTGGAGAAGATGTGAACGATGAGTTTCAGCTACATTTCTGATGATATCGGACATGGTGCTCCCAGTCATGCATCATTTAAGGCAGCAAAGGAATTAATCAGAGACTAACAACCAACGATTCATAAAAAAAATCAACTGTGAGATGGGAAAGATAACCATCCATCACAGAAACACATGAGATGAGAGTTTGCCCATAACTCTACATCTCAACATGGAACGTGATCTCACTGTGAAAACACTTAGAAGAGTAAATATATATGGCTTACATTTACATCTACTAATTTACTAATGTTCAAGCAATAGGCCTGATTTATGTGTGTTTGTGTGAACATGTATTTAAATAGGATTCCTTATTTACGGCCGTAGCATTAGCTCCACTTAAAAGCAGCCTTGAATCATCGGATCCATGTTTTAATAAATTGATTAATAAGCCTTACGTATTAAAATGTATTTATTCCTATTATTCTACTTTATCAAAAGCCTCACTCTGCCTTTATTCTCCATCTCTACAGTAGCCATACTTAAAAGTGTGGCGCTAAAAGTGTGGTGCTACATGTCTGTGTGTGTGTGTGTCAGAAGTCATCTATCTCCTGCAGCGTCCACCGTCACTTGTTCAGCAGGGTCTAATTTATGCGGTGGCAGTGGCGATACTGTGGCGCATGCTGAAATGGCATCATTCCTCAGCGCTAACCCCTGTGTGCTCCCTCACACTTCCTCTCCCTGCTGACAGCTCCACCCCAGGCATGATTTATCAGGCCCTCAAGCAGCAGACAAAGGCGCCCCAGAACGTGTGCCGTGCCAGAGACGGATTAATAGATAAACACTGCGATTCCAGAACCAAACACGAGAGAGGGTCAACTTCATAATGTCTTGAGATAGTGCATGGCTAAGGTCAGAACAATATGGACTGGGCAGCAGTGAGAGGATCAAATTTATGTTTCTAAAATATGACCATAACCAAGTGATGAAGTTCTTGTTACAGCTATTGTGGCAGAATACATTTTCATTTGTAACTCCTGTAGATGATATAAATATGATATGAATTACTAGCGTGAGTGAGGAAAAACTATTTGGAAGTTTTGTTTTATTTCATAGTAAAATAGTAACTAAAGAAATACTGCACTTACATAGCTAGATATGTAACACTTCCAACAATACATCTTTAATTGATCAGTACGCTGAGACACCCAGCAAAAGAGTTTTAACATTATCTACACCTCTCTGAACTCAGAATTGCCAAGTGAGCACAGGTCATTCATCATGTCGGCTACATTTTGTAGAGGAAGTAACAATAACTAACAAATGCACTCTGATCAAGGTCACTTTGAATTTCTTGAGGTTGGCAGCTTTTATTGATGACATATTATGAGATCAACCAAAAACAAACAAACACATGAAACAGTTTATGAAGATGGTCTAAACATGTAACACCCAATTTAACCTGTTTTTTTATGCGCACAAAGTGCGAAATCAAATGAACTGAATCACTGAATTTGTAATGCTGTTATGGAGAACAGAATTATGGTAATTTGGCTGAGCATTCAGCTGCATTGTTTAAATGGTGAGCAGATTAGAAGAGGCAGTGGATGGTTAATATCTCACAGTAATGTGATGGAGCATGAACCCATCCAAGAACAGAGTGTTCATGAAGGCCTCCCGCAGAGCACCCGAGCTCATTATCATAACATGTTAGAGCCTTCACAACTGATGGTCCTTTAGAGATACTCACCTATACTGTCCATCAGTTAGAACACAATAAGAAATCATCAGTGATTGGCTTTTAATACTTATAAATACCCTTTTTGTAATGCCCGCTGTTCCGGTAGATTAGAGCAAGTGCTACATGTTACAGTGAAGAATGTGTTTGTGTGTGTGTGGGGGGCACAAAAATATTTCCCTAGTGCTTTCATTAAACTTGTGTCCGCGTAGATATGACTGAAAGTCACAAAATGCATGTGTGTGTGTGTGTGTGTGTGCACACTGTAGTACTCACCGCACTGCTGCAGGGAATATCTTTGACTTTGAGCCAAGCCAGGTCCAGTGTGCCCTCACCCTTGTAGCATGACTGCAGCCTCTCCTTGATTTTCTCGTTGATCTTCCGCAGAGAGAAGACACACAGTGCAGAGTCCTGCGAGGCCTGGCGTGGACGCCTCTTTTGGCCTTTTGAGAAGACGGCAAACAGAACATCGTCATCCGGTGCCACATCTAGGGAGCGTGCCAGGATAGCACCAGCTTTGGAAAGGTAGGCTGCCTCGAGTAATCTGTACTCCACATTGCCACTAATGCATCCAATAGGCACCTCCACATAGGAGTTGAAAGCAGTGTCTGTCTTGCAAAGGCGGACTATCTTGGAGGTGTAGACCTGTTCCCGACCAGCGGTGGAGGACACCGTAGTTGGTCCACCCCCCATTTCAGGCTGCAAAGTCAGGAAGTAGACAAAGTTCCCACTGGCAAAGCCATAAATGTAGTATATGTCAAAGTCTGGGATGACAGTGAATGTGTCTGAAGGGATCTTAATCATAGACGCCACAAAATCATCATGGAAGACGTAGGCAAACATGCCATCCTCCTCTGAGTTTCTGGCCAACTTGCGGCTAGAAATGGTAGGGAAGTACTCTGGCTTACCGTCCACTGCTGTGGCTACAAACAGCATATCTGGAGAGGCATTGCCATATGACACAATGACACCAAACACAGAGCCACTCTCATTGACACCAGAGAGATAATGCTCTTTCTTGTGGAAGGGCTCTCCTAGTTTGAAGAGGTCATCTAGGCGGAGGAGTTTGCAAATACCCTGGTAGAGGCTGCCACATGCCAGCAGCCGGTTCTCCCGATAGTCCATCAGAAGCATTTTGTTGACATTGTTGGTGAGTGTCAGTGGCTCACTGCAGGGCTGGACAATACGTGGTGGGTAGCACTTGCGGTTGTCTTCATCTGGGCCAGTCTCATGGGATACCTGGACCTCCAAGTCCGGGGAAAGTTTGTAAATGCGATTAACAGCTCCTACATAAACATTACCATTGCGATAGTCCACTGCAAGATGGTTGAATGTCCACTCAGGGTTCTCAGCATGAAATGATGCATATTCCTCCTCCTGAAGGGACGCTGTGATCACCTGGGAGCCGGCACTGTGAGCCTGTGGAGCTTGCACCACTGTTTGTGTTGTCACAGGAAGTGCCAGGCTAGACAGGAAGCAGCAAACAAAAAAGCAGGTCCGTGTCCTGGTAAAGGACGTCATGGCTGTGCTGAGGCTGGGATTGGTGAGGAAAGGGAAGGAGGCACAGTCCAGTACTGTTGGCCAATTGGGATCAAGCCTTTCTTGAGATGGAGGACATTATGTACCTGAGGAGAGAAGAGACAAAACTCAATGAAAACCTAAAAACATGAACACGAACTTAAGGCAACTGTCACACAGTATTGATATGTAAACATTATGGACAGACTATTACGTGATCTATGTTCTAATTTTATCTGACACAGATTAGAGCAGAGCATCATTACAAAGAATAATGAGGAAAACAGGTGAAGAGGCCACACACTTGAGACTCCAGCACAATCTATACTTAGAAAAGAAATGGGCTAGACAAAAAAGGAATGAGGTTGAGGCACAGCAGCGGTATAAAAGGCAGTGTGCAGAAACAGCTTTAGCCAATAGGATCAGTCCATGGATTGAGGAAGGGGACAGAAGAGGAGGAGTAATGCATCGTCTCAGAGGAGGTGATCAGCATGGCTCTGCACCATCTCTCTGCATGGACCCCTGCCCCTCTCCGCCCCTCCTTGTCTTCCTGCTCCAGCCGCTATGCACCTAATTGATTCTCCCCTTGGAGTAGCAATTTGCATGCTTTGGCGATTTCTCTCTTTTTTCCCAATAGGGCAGCTCACCTGCTGACACTGCTAGCAGAGAGAAAAGGACCTTATTTCTCTTTAACATACCTACACACACACACACACACACACAAAGCAAGGGGTTTATGGGCAGAAGACACACACACACACACACACAAAGCAAGGGGTTTATGGGCAGAAGAGGAACAATTAGGGAGGAAATGCAAGTGGTTGCAGAAATAAGCTTCCCTGTAGTCCTTAGGTCATTTGCAAAGGCTCAGCATTACACATGCAGCCAAAGCAGACAGGTGCACTCACACACACATGTAAGACCTTGCCAATTTAATGAACATTTTGCATGTGGTGGGTAGGACTGTTATATCTATACTGTTAAAGCGTCACAGCACACAGTATAGTATAGTAACACACACAGCCCAGCATAGATTATCAAGCGGAAATGACAGCATTTCCTGTAAACATGGTGTTCCCTTGTGCGTGTCACCTGCTCATTAGAGCTCTCCTGTGGCAAGCTGGATATTATGAGGAGTGGTGTTCACCTGGGTAATATCCAGGCATCCGTCTTGCGCACACACACACACACACACACACACACACACACACACACACAAACACACACAAACACACACAAACACACACAAACACACACAAACACACACACAGTAGAACTCGACAGTATTATTCTGGTTTGGTCAACCTACATCCTACTAAAACCAAAATGCTATCATGTAGAGTCCAACATCATCTGTTGTGAGAGGTACAGGAAAAACTTTGAAGTGTCACCCATAGTAAATCTACAGTATGCGAGAGCTTGTCTGTCACACTTAATGCAAATCTCCAGACAGTTTTATTGAACAGTGTCATGGTTATGTTTTTAGCTCACAGCAAAAAATAATAAATAAACAAATAAAAACAATGTCAAATAAAATATTAAACAGAAACATCCCAATATTTTCATAGAGTAGCTTAAAGATTAAAAAAAAAATCATTTTCACTTCATTAAATTTTGACATAACATTCCAATTACAATTTTTGCTGTTTTGATAAGTTAGGTCTATTTCTTTAGAAGCTTTTTACTGTGTTTGCTATGAAGGCTGACACTCATAAATGGTAATGCTACCTGACATTATCCCAACCACAGATCTCATCTCAGGTTCATACCCAAGCAATCACAAGTTGTGGTGGTGTCAAACGCAACCTCACTGCAATCTTACCAATCTCCCCTCTATCTCCCGGCAGGCAGAGAGAGAGAGAAAGAACAGAGCACACAGCCTCTCAACACATGATAAGGACCAGAGAGGATGATGAGAGGGATACAAACTGATACAGAGACAGAAAAGGTGACGTGTATTCAGAAGTGCACATTGGTGCACGAGGAGTGTGAGTCAAAGAGCGATCATTACAATAGCTAAGATGAGGTCAGGAGGGTGATGGGAGATGGACAAAATAATACAAACACTCAATATATCATTAAATAACCCTGCAGTAAAAACAAATTCAGTTCCATACAAAAAAGTTGTTGAGCTAAAATCAACACATTTGGAAGCCAGAAGAAACAACATTACCAGATTCACCAAATTAGTATTCGCTGCAGGGAAATTGTACTGAAAGGTGTGTCCACCCACTGAAGACAAAACGAGAGTAAGAGAGAGAGACATCAGAGAGAGCAGTTTAGAGAAAGGAGCTAGTGGAAGCGGCTGCTGCTAGTTGAGGAGTAATGACAGGGCAGTGAGCTCATGATGTTCCTCTAAAAATAAAAGAGGAGCTGCATATTAATCTCACACAGGGAACAGCACTGGAGTTCCCACCTCTCATTTACCTAGCAGGAGGGACAGCCATAACAAAGCGTTCCTCTGAAATTCCCAGACAACTTTATTCAGCAGTCAATATTAATAGAAAAAGAGACAGAGAGAAAGGAGAGAAGACAAAAGGAAAAATATGGCGTGAGACATAGTGACAGACAGAGGGGGGAGGCTGTTATACCACCTTCACATCCACCTATCTTCATGAGTCTAAACAATACTACACTTAAACATAGCTGACATCCAAAACAAAATAACAAACAAAAATAAAATTAGAAAATTAACACTTTCATTGTCCCTTGAGAAATAAATAGAGGTTTCCAAGCAAAAAATTATAAAAACTCTGAAAGGGGAAAAAAAAAATTACAACCTCATCAGTGGTACCCTGCAATGGCAGCGTGTCTGCCACATGAATCTGTTGGTGAAATGCAATTATCCTCCCTGACGGGGGGCAAGCTCGTTTAGTTGCTGTTTGCCTTTGCCTGCTGATCATCAAGCGCCATTAATTAAAGCTCGCTTTGGTTCTGACGATTTACACATCATACGCGCGCACATGCACACACACACAGAGGGACTGATTATTCTAACAAATAGTTTATCTTCATCCAGTTGCATGCTATTAGTACATGCCTTTTCCCTTGCCTCCTATTATATATGCATATTAAGGTGTGATGCTGACGGTAAAAATAAAAGTGATGATGGTTGAGAATCATGGCAAATTAATGACAGTAAAATAACTTCTAATTACACTGACAAAATAGTTTATCTACTTTCTCCAAAAAAAAACCTAATGCTTGCTTTGACTGATGGAGTTTAGACAAAACGTTTTGAATGTGGCAGATCAGATGCAAAAAGCTTTAGGTTCTGTGACCGGAGTCTGTAGCTGTCTACTCTGGGCCAGCTGCCAGATTTACTCAAATATCCACACCCACACACACACACACACACACACACACACACACAATCACACATTTACAGCCTCATAGACATCAAAGAGTGCTAATGAATTCATGATTAGTGCTGCACTCTTTCCCCCTAATATACATTTCCAGTTTCGCCGGTACTCTGGGCAAAAGTAACAGTGTGTGTGTGCGTCTGTGCTTGTGTGCATTATCTCCATCTGTGAGACTCAAAACTGAATATGGGCACAGGCTTTAGAAAATAATTGGGATGTTTCTGTTCTCCTTGTTTTGTTTTCTGTGTTCTTAAACGCTGTCAGCAGCCAGCTAGAAGGGATCACATGATAACTGTAAAAGTGCAGCCTCAAAAAAAAAAAAGAAAAAAAGGGAGACGTAATTGCAGTGCATTTACGTTTATAAATGTGTGACTTCACCAATTAGGAGAGGAGAGGAGTAATTATTTCTCTGGATGTGTTTGAGCTTCATCAGGTGAAGCTGAATCTTCTTGGCTACACCCCAGAAATATGCTGGCAGATGGATAAAATGTGTTGCCCCCCACCCCCAGCCTAAATCAGATGACAGTATCTGTCTCTCATACCCACGTTTACTGTGGAAGTCAGAAATATTGCTCAGAAACCTCAGAAAACAACACACAAACCTCATTTTAGGTTCAAAGATCAAGTCCGACAAAGTGCCCTGATTTCAGACAAAGTATTTTGATGCTGCAAAGCTAATTTCAGGGACAACAGTATTAGGCAGAGCTATTATGGATATGTCAGGAGCCATTTTGCTTTGGCAAAGATTGTGTAATGGAGAGCCGAGGCCAGACATGACAATTGGAAGAGACAGAGCAAAAAGCACGCCTCGACAAAATAATATCCTGCTATTTATACTCTGACAGAGGGGAGGCATTTACGTTGAGGAAATGACTTGGAAATGACTTTGGTAAACAGCTTAACTTCTCACAGTGTGAAAACATTTAAAAATAACTATCACATTCATAAAAACACACAGTCAAATGGGATTAGAAGATTATGAGTAAGTAAGAAGCAGGGTAATTACACATAATCCTTTATATTCATCAAGAAAAAAAAGATTTTTTCCACATTTATCTGAAGGTAATCTGTCATCGGGTGAAAGGAGGTGAATGAATGACAGTTGCTAGCACACAAAGACAGTTCACTTGTGTAACAAGTGAACAGACATGACTACAGAGACAGAAAGACAAGTAAAGTGACCATTGTCTTAGAATGGGGAGATGGAAGATTGCTGGATGTATTCAATCATGTAAGGTAATGATAGTCACAAAAATAAAGACGCCTCTCACAGAGTCTCACTTGCATCCAGTAATATTTATAATTCATTTAAACTATTGCCCCTGCAGTACCTAAATAGTGATGACTCACTTCTATAGCCCGCTTTAATTTGGTTAATCATTGTATTATTTTGAGTAATTAGAGCATATACCTATACTTTGAAACCATTGTGGCTTTTGCACCACAGGGAATGTCGGCCACTGCTGTCCATTACAGGCTTGTGTCTTTCTGGTTCACATGATATCAGCTTGCAAGGGTCAGGGTGTAGATTGCTGTTGTGGTACTTTTAAAGCTGCCATGAACACTGCTTCAGGCTATACACCTGCTCTTATGAGACTGCTAAACTGCCACCGCGAGGTCTGCTGGGCAGCTTGCCTACATCTCATGTAACCTCACTGTCATCTCACTGGTGAACATGGGCACAGGACACAGGATGAGTCCAGGTGCTTTGGATGGAGGGATTTGGGTAGTAGTAATAGTAATAGTAGTAGAAGATGATCAGTAGTATATGAGACTCAGCATGAGACTCTGAGTTAGAAAAGAGAGCAAAAACAAGTGAGTGAAGGAGCCAGAGGAAGACAGAAAAGACAGAGACAAAGACAGTGACACAGAGGCAGAAGAAGAAAACAACCAGACAGAGATGCGTGTCCCAGATCAGTGGATGTACTGACCGGAGTGATGAAGTAACCCTCAGAAACCTCCATCTACCCCCCTCCCCCCGCTGAGCTCTGGCACTGATCAGAGGAATAAGCGTCACTCTGCACTGCAGCCACACACTGGGCCTGAAGGAAAACACAGTGTCCCTACACTCACCCAGCATAATGACAATCACAAATGCGCACACATTCAGGCTCGCCAATCTACGCACAAACATCCAGACTACAGCACAGCAAGACACACACTCCTTGACACTTCTGCATTAAATACACACAAACACAACAAGCTTACAGAGCAGGAATGCCCCCTCAACACACACACAAACTGGCAATGTACCTTGGCACCAACAACAGTACATTATGCACCCCCCTCCCCTCTCTCTTGCTACAACACTAGCAAAAACCAAATTAAACTAGAGCAAAGTAAACTGAGGCTTTTTCAGCCTGCCGGTGGCTGGGGAAATAAAAGCACAGGCCTTTGCTATCCAAGCATGCGGCTCAGGAAAAGCTGTAGCTAAGAGGGAACCCGAACAACAATGTGTACAGTACAGCCTGCCCTCCTTCAGGAAGGGGGAAATTAGCAAGGGACAGGGTACAGGAGGATTCTTGACTCATTATTACTATTTTGACAACCTGAACAAACACTTTCTCTCACACACAAATCCAATTATGTATTACTTGAGAGTAAGGACTAGAATGTAAACATAAATTAGCATAAATGTCTTCATACAGATAAAGACACAAAGTCAGTGCTCTCACAGGACTCTGAAACTAACATACAAACATGCAAAGACCCTTAAATAGTATGGACAAACATGCATATAAAGTAAGTATGAATATGGAAGTAGTACAACTGCACTTTATCCTGGTGGGTATTTATAAAATTAGCAGCCACTAACAATTATTTTCATCCTAACACAATAATTAAAATCTTCTTTTGGGGACAGCTTTTCAGGGGAATGACAAGCATTAATAAACAAATCAATGTGGCTGAATGCCATTATTATTAAGCACAGCAAGAGAAAATATGTATACGTAAAATAAAGATTAATTGTGCAGCCCTACCTTTCACACAAACACAAACTCGTAAACAGACAAAAATAGACAAAAACTTAAATAATGATGGAGTGATTAGGTGTAACACGCCTATCAGGCTAAGCTAACCCCTGCTGATAAACAAAACAGATGGCACGCTCATCTCTCTCAGGAAGGCAGCAGCAGAAAAGAAAAAAAGAAGGACAGAGAGGATAGAGAGGGAAGGCGGGTGTCCTTGGTTACATCAAGACGTGGATTAGCAGCATGGATTACTGTCACCAGATACCCTGTCTAGATCGGGGTTAGGAGGTCTAATCCACCACAGAGCTGTTGATATTATAAAGAAAGCCTCAGGATTGTACTGTCAAACTGAGTACATATCATATGAATAACAGTAAACGGACTGAGAGATTACATATGTAGCAATCAAGCCAGTGTTTACAAGCATCCACGCACTGTAAATAATACACTGTCTAATTATTAAAGCAAGTATTGTAATGTACAATTACAATACACTCACTCTCGTTTCACTGCTGGGTGAGAGGATGCAGCTTGTGGCAATGATAAGTGGCAGTTATCAGCGAAAAATAGGGGCAAAAATGTTTTCGAAGTATGTGTCCTGAAAAGATACTGTATGAAAGAAGCATAGCCGAGCATAGTCAAACATAGTATATGTAAGTGTGTCAAGCATAAACACAATTTCTGTGTCACACACATTTTCCTGCTGTCTGTCTCTTCTTTGTGTTCTCCTAAAGTGAGTCAGAGCATTTCAAAGACAGGGTCTAGGCAAAGATCCAACTGGACAACCCCTCTGGATCTCAGAGAAATAGCTGACATCTGCCTATCCCCTTTCCTTGCTCAATCTCTTTTCATTTTTTGCCACTCCTTCTCTTTCACCCTTTGCACATTTGAGACTTACTAATCCTTCTTAGTAGGATAGGGTTCAAACACACTCTAAACACATGCTTTGTGAATGTTTTGTGTGCAGAAATACTGTAATAATCTCTTCATCAGTCTTTGGTTACAATATCACTAGTAGTGTTACTACACTGCAAAGAGTAGGGCATGAAAGTCCTTGAGGTATACAGCACTCAAACAGTCCTTGGTTCCAAAGTAAGGTCACTCAAACACACACAAACACACAGGCAAACTCTGCCCACACACACTCTTGGCTCGGGGCTGGGCCATGGGTGCTGATGCAGGCTGAGACTGGTGGAGTGTGTTATCACCGGTGCAGATCAAGAGGCTCTAATGTCATTAGGAGGACTGTTGAAGAGCTACTGGCCTGCCATCAGCGCCTTGCTCTGATTGGGTTAGACTGCGACTAACTTCCTGAATAGGAGGGGCCTCTGCGTTTGACAGTGAATGGAGAGAGCCATTTACAGGGTGAACTTAATGAAGCTCTGGATTCAATTAGGATGACCGAGTCCCAACAAGGAGACACTTATTAGTGGGCATAGGGGCTGTAATCACACAAATGATGTTAAGAAAGTTATTATGATAGAAAGAGCTTCATCTACAATTATTAATTAGCTATATAAAATCAAATAAAAAAAAAACAATGCATAGTTTAAAGTGAAAGCTGATGACTGCTGCACAACTAATGATACCTCTTAATAGTACCATGAACAATCACTTCCTAAGATGGAGTGTTTTCAAAAAGCTTAAAAATTCAAATGTGAGGAAGGGCACCATCTTAAATCCCAACACGTCCTCCCTCTCTTTCTCTATCCATCCAGTCTTACTTCCCTGCACCTTCTCTCCTTCCAGCTCTCCCTCCACTCTTCTGTTATTTCATGAGTGTAAAATAAACCCCCAACTCTCTCTCCCCTTATCCCTGTTTGCCTCCCTGGCTCTTTCTGTCTGTCTCATCTTTGGTTTCCAGTAGCCCTTTTTCCTCTCGACAAAGTAATTAATTTTGAGTCGTAGTTTGCTTGAAGCTGAGCTGACTCTGGATGTTTTGCTGCAGTGTGAGAAACACTGAAACAAGACACGTCAGGGTGGTGTGCACTGTGTGTTTTGGTCAAAGAGACAGAAATGGCTTTTCTGTCTGGTACCCTCAAGGCAGGATTTTGTTGTGCTGCTGCTCAATAATTACTAAGGAAGTGCTTGTGTCTATTTGAAGTAGAGTCTCACTGTTACATTCACATGGCCAACATTACAGGCCTATTCTACACACATAGATACATCAATATCAGATCATATGTATGTGTATGTTTCAAGTAATTAAGAAATATTGTTGCCACAGTTATTTTTTACAGTACACAATATAATAAACAGGCATCCACACACATGCACACACACACGGTGTGACCTCTGAGGTTTTAATCTTCATGCAGTCAGATTCGCTGAGTTGTGGTAAGACTTGATTTCCAGCAAAGGTGACATCCTTCAAGCTCTTCTTTCACATTAGCTCTTCACTCTTCCTCCCGCTTTCCTGTCCCTCTCCCCTTTCCCCTGCCGCTCAGCAACATCCAAGCATGTCAGTACCACTGAAGCAGGTAATAAATCAGGAATTATAACACTTCATTTTGCACAGAGCACACTTTAGGCCTCCAATCATAACAGTGGTGGTTAGGTGAATAGAGGGAGTTGGTGAAGCCTCCTGAACAAGGATGGGGAGAACAAGCTAAGAAAGGATGGAGAAAGTAGTGTGTGTTAAATGTAGAAACTAAAGCACTATCATAAGTCTTCCCTGGTACGTCCCATCATTTTTAGTCTCTCTTATTTGAGGTGGCCTTTCAAACACAGCTACCACCACAGAGTGGTAAAATAACTTCACTTTGAAATGGCACTGGTGGTCATCACAAGCCTACAGCAGAATGGAAACCACAAGCATTAAGCAGTCGTAATGTTTATTGAGCTGTTTGCAAGGTGTTATGGTTTGTAATGCAAAGTATGATGGTGAGAAACGTGATTGGAGGGAGAAGACTGAACTGTTACTTGGCAAAGTGACACCACTATGTTTCACATTAATTCAAACGGCATGGGTTGAGGACAAAGGGATAAACTGGGGGCACAAAATGTGAGATTAAGAGTCATGAGAAAGAGAGAACAAATATTTCAATGTAAAATAATAGCAACAATGACAGATGGATTAAGTGTTTTAATAAGCCATGCCAGGTTCCCAGGTTTGTGCAACTGGAACATGTTAATGCAATTTCGCCATTATTAATCTTATAAATCACCTCACTTTTGCTGTTATGACAAGCCTAAATGTGTGCTGTGAAGAGGTTATATGGCAGGACATACAGACATACTGGCAGACACGAAACCCTCAGCTCAGAGCCTAAGGGAAGGGTGTAGAATAATTGGATAGCTGTGATCCAGGTTGAGACAAGCCCTGAGACTACTGGAAAGCACATGTAAAGTGTCACTATGACATTAGAATACCCTCAGATCTAAACCACTGCCATCATGGAAATATAAAAAACAAATGTGTATGGCTTGTATTTCATTGTGGCCACACAGAAAGAACAAAGGATCCCACAGAACTGTCAAATGCCCCACAATAAAATCAGTGTCACAGATGCACAACAGACATTTCTATTGTTTCCCTAAAACTTACTTTCGCAATATTCCACAACAGCTGTAGTCACCATCACATGGACTTCAAAAGACTTGATATAACAAGTTCCATCCTTTCAATTTTCCATATAGGAATCAATCAACAACACATTTGTTGTTTAAATAACCTTTGATAACCTCACTAATACCTACATACGTAATACATTAACTCAACTGTCTGAATACTGTGTATTTCCAACTGGTTACAGCTTGTGTGGCGCCAGGAAGGGAAAAAAAACAGAAAATAACATTATCCTGACATGCCAAAATGCCATCATCAGAACTCACCCTTTGACTAAATCACATTTTCTGGCTGAATTGCTGTAAACAGGATCAGACCTGCCCCGATTCAGATGTTTCGTCGTGACAAATAAAGCTGTTGATCACCGAACATTGACCCCACCGGCAGTTTCACTGTTTCTTTTTTCTTTATAATCTATAAATATTTGTTTCTCTCTCTACATCCTTTTTTCAGTGACCTGTTTGTATCCGCCACTTTCCCCATCTTCCTCTCTTACTGCTGCTGAACAGAGCTAAAAAAGACTTGACCTTTAAGATTAACTTTTAAGACATGAATGCTTGATAATTTAGAAGGCTTTGTGGTGATTACAATAAAATGTTAAACTGCCGCTTTAATTTTTCTTTGATCCCTCACTAGATGTGAGGTATGTGAGGTGTGCAAGTGTGTAGCCAAATGTGTGTACATGTGCGCTGTGCTCTGTACAAAGGACAAAGAATAAACAACTGGATGAAAAAAAGTCTTATTAATCCTTATCCCTTCCCATCACAGACACACACATACACAGAAACAACATGCACATCTGTAAGCCTCATCAGTGCAGTAGTTGATTTGGTTTGCTCAAAGCGCATGGATTACTGCTCTCACTAATCCATAGTGGTGATGAGGAGAGTCTTAAAGATCTTAGCTCCCGGTTTACTGTGCACAGCTGGAAGGATGAGGTCAGTTGACTGGCATGTCATGCCCTTTCAAACGGTTATTTCCTGTGTTTCTATAATTCAAGTTTGACTGCTAACTAAAAAATTTTTTAAACGATCTACCAATCTGTTGATTTTATTCAGGGAGAATCTGTGTTTCTCTGTCGAGGCATGAGAAGTTATTTTTCATACCTATAATCATACTGAAGTTGACCAAGGTTGCATATCTTTTCATTCACATGTGGTGGTTCTCTTGATAAATGAGGAAGGTGGCTGAAACAACAAGGACATTCTCTCAATGTCACTGAATAAAACAACGGCACAAAGTGCAGCCTCACAAATTACCACTGGGTTGAATCAACCCATCAGCTGACACAATGTCAATGGAAAACTGAACGCTCATTGGATTTCACTGGTGTTCATGAAGGTCTATTGTGCTCACACCCAGTGGATGCAGCTACTGGCAGTTCAGTCACGAGTCTAGCTGGGACGTTGATGCACTGTCATATACGATACAAGCATGCGTCTCATCTCTCATGTACCTCTCTGACTCCGTCTTGCTCTTAACTTTGTGACTGCCTCAATTAGAAAGAAAAATATGACCTTACTTCCGACTCGCCTGACTCTCTCTGTCATACTTTGTCATCCTGTTCACATGCCCATCCAGTGTAAATTACCTAAGTATAGGCCATGTGGGATAGATGGAAAATGTGGGACATGCTAGTGAAGACAGAATGTCTACACCTGCAGAGACTTGCAGCCCTGCGGTAATGGTCTCAGAAAACTGAAAAATGAGCAGTTTGACAGGATGTGTCAAAAGTACCCTTCCTGCTGCTGAGATATCCCATTTTTAAACATATTCAGCAAATGGTGCTGTATTATAACTACTGCTTAAGAAAGAGCAAAGACAGAAAGGGAGCGAGGGAGAGAGAGAGAAGAAACAGCTGGCACGACGAATGAGCAGAAGTGGAGAAATGAATGTCATTTCCCTAAAAAAGGTCAAAGTCATGAATCGATGCTTTCACGTAGTGGTGAGAAATTACTATAACACTAATGTCATTAACATAAGAAACAATGTTGACTAAATAAGCTACAAACTAAAGATCTTCACACTTCAATCCAATTATCCTGAAACACAGAACTAATGCTCACGTGCAAAAACACCTTTTTTGTCATTCTACTGTATATTGAGAAAATTATGTATATCTAAAGTGCTAGTATTAATATTGGCATGATGCCAGTAATTGCCATTAATTGTCAATAATTATAATAAAGAATCATCTTTG
Organism: Larimichthys crocea; assembly: GCF_000972845.2. Lineage (NCBI taxonomy): Eukaryota > Metazoa > Chordata > Actinopteri > Sciaenidae > Larimichthys > Larimichthys crocea. The sequence goes on along the minus strand of NC_040030.1, from coordinate 8,705,104 downwards.
GGCTTGTTATGTAAACGTTGACAATATTCAATTGATGAGCCAAGTGATGCACCATGGCAGTCATTCATGCAGCAGAAGCATGGGGAACTGATGTCCTTTAAGGAGAATTTAAACTAAATACACATTCATGCAGATTCTGCAGCCTACATATTGCAGATGAAGGTGGTCTGGCTGAGGGTAATGCACACACTAACACACAGCCTACATGTGAACCTGTATTTCATTTTTCTGAGTGCAAAGCAGAATGTCAGAGCTCAATTGCTGCTAAATAAAAGAATAAACTGGCAGGTCAATGCAGGTGATGCCCTTGAACTGATGAAAGCATCAAACATCATCACATAATACTATCCAGATAATGGCTAAGTGAGTTTAAGATAAGGTCTTTAACAGAAGTACCCACACTTTTATTCATTTGGTTTGTGTTGAAATAAATGCACAACAAAACAAACATTAACAATTTGTGCTGTTGGAGTCTCTTGTTTTTTGTGGAAACTAATTCTATTCAAAAAAATAATGAAATGTGTGAGTATGTACATGTGTGTGAAAGGAGATTGTCTATTCAGCCATAAATCTGCACCACAAGCCTAATGTCAGCGTCATACTTGGTCTGTGATATCCTGGGGCACAAAGAGGCATCTGAGAAGAGGAGGAGGGAAAAGAAGTCTAGTGGGACAAGGGCCATGATTAAATGATTCACAGGCTCATAAATCCACTCTGTCATCATTCTGGAAGAAGCACCACACTCATTCACACTTTTTATCACTCACACACATGCATGCACAGATTACAAACCACAGGCAGCGTACAACGTCACAGGCACAAAATCCCCACTGCTACAGGATCCCTTTGTATATTATAGTGCCCACTACAGAAACATTAAATAATTTGTTTTTAACTTGTTTGCTGTGAGACGTGCAAATGTACAGACTTCAGATTAGAAACTTGAGTAGTGTTGCAGAACAGGTTCTGCGGCTGCTGCCATTGGCTCCTGTATGTGGTGGGGGGGCACTGGTTTGAGAGAGAGAGAGACACTACATAGACAAAACATGCACAAAACTGACTTGTCAACAGGTAAAGAAGCTATGACTTTTGCTACAGTTTTTCACGCTTTTTGTGGTTTACTTGTTCCCCATTCCATCTAAAAAGGAACCACTAACCAAGAACTTGTCCTTTACAAAGCTGAAAAACTCACTTTGGCTGCCAAAGAAGCAGTAGAGATTGAGAACAGGCTTTTATGCCATGTTAATGTCATATGGGACGGATTGCAGGACTGGGAAAGATTCCCATGTTAACAACTTGCAAGTGTTACCAAGACTGTTGTATGATTATAGAGTCGGTCGTGTGAGGATTTAAAATATGTGTGCGCTGACCACATCCACTAAATTTGGTTTTGTATTGACTTGCTGATTAGAGGCATCCATATTTGTTTGGTTTTTGGGGCACTTTAGGCCAAGCTGAATAGACTTTTTAATTTCCCAGTCATACTTGTGGCCATGAATGCTATTTACAAGATGAAAAAAAAAAAAAAAAAGTAAAAGCTGAATTTTTCTCCAAAGGATACCATTTTATGTATCGAACAGCAGATGTAAATTAGGTTAGGCAGACACAAGTTCTCCTTGGCTTTAAAAAACGGACAGTTTGACATGTACACTATAATGTGAAGGCTGAATTTAAGCGAAAAACATTCCTGAACATCAGCTTGAAATATGTGTTTGAGCCATTTCACAAACTGAGAGGGGGTAAACTGAGTTCAGGCAGGTTTACGCTCCATTACATGCATTTCCACAGCTCCTCCCTCCCTCCCCACTGTTTGTCTCCCCTTAAACTTCTCCTCTCCCTTTAACTCCATCCCTCAAAGCCTATGGCATAAACACATCAGACAAGCTTTCTAGCCAGCCGTCGCTCACTGTGCCAAGTGAGAGGATGCAAATTGTTATCCAGCGTTTTACCCCTCCTCTCTCTCTTCCTCCCTCTCCTCCACCTCCTCCACTTTCGTCTCTCCACAGTTGGTCATGGCTGTTTTTATACTTTGATTTTCTGCAAGCTTTACCTCATCGCATTGCTTTTTCCAGAGACATGTAGAAAAACCTCTTACACACACCGACTTACACATGGACACACACACACACACACACACACACGTAACTATCTGGTTGCCAGATTTGCCGGTGGGCCCACAACAACCCAATCAAAGCTCAGTTGGAAGGACTGCCATGACAAAGCAGAACGGATGGACACAATGAAAGGGGAGGGTGAAGGGAGGGAGGAAAACCTCTGTCAGAACTTGTGCTTTCTCCACTGTTACATTTGTAGGCTCAGACACAGAGAGAGAGAGGGAGAGAGAGAAGGTGGCCTTTTTGTGAGCTAATGGGGGGGGGGCTGCTTGATGCAACACAACAAAGTGGCTCACCTTTCCTCTTCTAGTCTGTCATCTGGGGATTGGAGTAGTGCTGATGTCTACAGCAACTCCCAGTGCTCTGTGTGGGAGGTGGCAGAAGGAGCTCAGTATAGAAAGGCTCACTACAACAGCCAAAGACTTAGTCCATAAAAATACTACTGGACATCTTTCAGTTTTTCGTTGATTTTTTTTCTAATGCATTCTCCCTGCTCTCTGCTATCTTTTCTATTTATATAGTGCCTTAATGATGCAATGACTAATTGACCGACAATTAATCAGGAAGTATTGCTAATTGTTTTAGCTATTTATCAAGCAAAAGCACATTGACTGATTCTCAATGTGAGGATTTTAGCATTCACTGTTTTTAAATGGTAGTACACTATATATATATATATATATATATATAATAATCCAAGGTAGAAAAATAAGCTATTTGAAGACTTACTGTGTGTAACAGGGCTCAACAGAATAACTGCCATTTTGATAAATTGGTAACCAATGGTTTGGACTATTTAATCATTTAAAGAATAGGGACTCGAAACAGCAAAACATGCACCTCATAAGAAATAAATGTTGCACTTCTTATATTTAAATATTGCAGTTAAAGTCAGAACTGTAACTGAACTACCCTGCACGTTCAATGGTGCATTTACTGGTGCGTACATGCAACTGTTTAGCAAAGCAAATCAAGTTGTTTGACTGTGAGGTGAAAAGTTCAACTAACCCAAAAATAAACTACAAAGTGTTTGTTGTGACACGTGCAGCTTATAACTACATAGAATCTTAGTTATTTGATTGAGGTGAATAAAAATGGAAACCGTATTTTCAGTTTTAAATGCTAAGATTTTGTCTTGCTGCTCTTATGACTTTTTCAGCATCTATTAACTAAATGATTAATCCAAAAAATCCAAGTAATTCATAATAATTGTTGTTATGCAGAAATCTGAAACAAGATGGGAAAAGCTGTTGCTCTGGGTATTATGAGCACCAAATAAGCCCCAAACTATACTCACAGTTCTTCAAATGAAGAAGACCTGCAGTGTGGCAGAGTGCCTCAAAAACAGTCATGGTAATCAGTGCTGAGAATGTCAATAAGTATCAGTGCCTGTCTCTCACTGCAGATAAAAATGTTGATAATGAATCTTCTGAGTCCAGTTACTGTCATATGAAAGGTCAGAAGTCCATCAAAGCATCAACCCATCACACCTCTTTAGTGCCTCCTGCTATTTTTCAAGGCAACCACAGCAGTGAAGATAATTTCTACGGAGGGGTTCTCAGTTGACAAATCATGTTGCCATAGGAACACTGTTAGATGCGTGGGTGGCAGGTAAGGATTGTGTGTGTCACTATAGTGGAAAGATTTAATAGGTCCTCCTTACGCTGAACAAAAATGTAAGCTTAAAAAGGCTGTAAGCTTTTCAGCCTCCAGTTTATCATTCTCTGCACTAAGAATCTGACCGAGAAAGGATGACACAAATCAAACATATGTGTCAGAGTTGAGGGATGATATCATGTGTGAGTAAACACATCCTGCAGATTCATCAGTTTGGGGAGAGACAGAGAGGTTTCCCAGGATAAAAGGCAAAACTTTCACATCCCAGTGCAGTCACCCTTTTCATTCCAAGTTTAATCACAGCAATCAAAAATCAATACCCGTCAGTGATGAAAGTCTGAGGCTTAACTAGAATAACAAATGAAACACGTTTTTATTCCAGGAGAGCAACAAATTTCTCCCCAGCACTTGGCGAGAGTTGGGCCCTGGCTAAGAGTCAATCACTGCATTCGCACAGACACAATCCATTCCAAATCCCATCAACAGAAGAAAAAAAATACTCAAGAAAGGCAAAATCCCAAACTCAAAAGGGAGTAGCACACAGAGAGAAGAGTAACACGGAAACCCAATGTAAGCCTTGTTAAATCTCTCTGTAACATTCCCAACGTTATGCTGCTATGTTATATCCTGAGGGGAGGGGGAGACGGGAGAAGGTGGGGTGACGCAGGGAGGGTATTACAGTAAACCAGATCCTCCCCACACCCCACTGCCTTCTGGCTATAGCGCAGCAGGGGTCCTCCCTGAGCCCGCTGTTTCACAATTACTGTGGTAACGTTGCATACTGATGCCCCCTGACACCACTGACACTCGGGCCAGACAGGAAGTATGAGAGAGAGGGGACAAGAAAAAATGTGTGTGGGGGGGGTGAGACATATCATTAACTTTAATCCTCTGGTCACCCCAACAGAAGACCCCTCCTGCCAGGAAACAACGTTATACTGTAAAAATATAGTAATCAAACATGATTCTAAAATTCTCAGTATATTATATACTGAGTCAACACTAGACAGCTGGGCCAGTCTTACAACGGTCGGAAAACGCTTGTCAGTCACACTTTACTTCTACAGACTATTCTAAATAACACCAATATTCCAGTCATTTTGCATGGCAATTTTAGCAAAACTAGACAGCCTAATAAAATGTTTCTGTGTGCGTTTAGTGAAACCTTTTAAAGTAATACTGGTGTCCTTTTTCTTATTATTGCTATGAGCACTTACAAAAGTCACTAACCTCTTTCACCACCTAGCGCTGTGAGCACTAATCCTCTAGTCAAGCTGAAACAAGTTACATTTTTCTGAAACGCAGCACTTCATGTCAACACAGAGCTCCTACAGCCCATAAGGTTAGAGCAGGGCTGGGTTGGTTGAAGTGTCAAGAGTAAACATACTACTGTCAACAAAGTGACATTAACCTCCATTACTATTACACTGCAGAGCTTAGTGCTTGAGCTGTGGACTCAGTCATAACATTATTCTAGTACAACACATTAGAAAAAAAAACTCTCGCTACTGGAAAAAAAAAAAATCAAACATTTCAGGAAGTGTCTGCACACTGTGACCCTGTGGGATGAATTACAAGCCAGTTCATATGATAGTTGTAGGTTACATGATGAATATTGAGAGCTCTGAGGTATTGTCTGATATGGATTAATAAAACGTGTGGGCACGCATGCATGCATGCTTGCTTAAGCATGCGTGCCCATGCTTCTTTGCGACAGACAGGATGAAAACAGAATTAGAGGCCTAATCCTTGCGTGGACTTAAGGCGTCGACGCAGGAGCAAATAAGAGCAAGAGGGGGTAAAAAATGCCCTAAGACCTTCTGCAATTTTCTCATCATTTCATGCATCTCAAACAAAACTAATTTACTGCACATCATGCTCGGCTTGGCACACACAAATATAAGAGCCAATATGCACAGCGTGTCACCTGCCACTGCATCAAAGAGCTGTTTATGTATCAGACTCATGGCTCCATATGAATCAGAGACCTGGAAGAAACGCTTAAAATGGTTTTATCAAAAAGGAGCATTCTGGAAAACCCACTGATATGTTGCTGCCTTTCCACCCTGATTCCCATCTAAAAGAGCAACACGCGTGTCTCTTAACTTTATACCCTGCCATAGGTTACGCCAATGTCACAACAGTCGGGACACACAAAGACACACACATAAAGTTATGTGCATGGCAGCGTAGAGTGAGACAGAAAGATATCTGACGAGAGAGCTAGAGGCAGAAACAGTCACACAGAGCGAAGGATTGAGAAAAAGATGAAAGCATGAGAGAAGGCTGGAGGGAGGAAATAAAATTGGTACCACTGTGATATAGTGGCATGTACGTGTATTGGTCCCCATTATAAAGGCACGTGACAGCTTAATAGGACTCTGGCTGCCAAGAAGAAAAAGGAGTTCTTAACAGCAGGATATGTGTGCACATCTACACACACACACACACACACGTACGTATATATACATATATATATCTTCCCTGTGGGCGTCACGCATATTATATATACATATATATATCTTCCCTGTGGGCGTCACGCATATGCGGAATAAACTATTCAGAGGAGAACAAAGGTTCTTAATAAATTGGACAATGTGACATGTATTGATTTCTCCCCATAGAATTCACAATGCCTATTGTTTGGGGATCCTCACTTCAGATCTCTGCTGTCATTGCTGTGGCAAACATCAATATGCAACTCTGTGGTGCATTACCAAAGGGTTAATTACATACTTGTAAGCAATTACTCTCTTAATGTAGCATAGAATCCTCCCCCTAAATTGGAATTTAGATCAAAACTAATCAAGCCGTCAGTGATACCATCTTTCTAACACAGTGTCAAGTAAAAATGTAATAGACTTTGAATCTTACATGTACATCAGGCAGCAGGCTTGAAGCCTACTCCAAGGTCAAGCCCAAAGAGCAAAGACAACAAAGACAGATGGGGCTTAATGTGGCAAGAAAGGTCTAAGACAAATGTATTTGAATGACTATAATTTAAAAATAATGTAATCATACTTTAAATTGTTAAAGCTCTCATCCTAAACAAAATAAAAACTTCTGATTTTCCGAACAAACTGACAAACTCTACACTTAATTGTGGCCTGAAGCCGTTGTTAAAGAATCATGTGTCTAACTGTCCTAAAATATGGGAGACAGATTATGGCTGGAAGAACAGTTGGTGACACAGAAATACAATTTGCAGTCTTCTCTGTGGTGTTTGGTGGCATAGGAGAGAGGAGGTGGGGCGGGGGGTCTAATTGGACACTAGCCTGCGTCTGGTAGTCCTGTCACAGCCCAGAGGGGTTTAAGTGTGTGTGTGTGTGTGTGTGTGTGTGTGTGTGTGTGTGTGTGTGTGTGTGTGTGTGTGTGTGTGTGTGTTTGAGAGAGAGAGAGACATCAAGTGAGAAAGGGAGCAACAGAAAGAGAATGAGAACAAACAGAGGGCTCCATTCAGATCCAATCCACAGACACATCATTCAGTCTGACATGACGATACATCTCTGTGACCAGAGTATTCGTATAGGGCCTCGCCAGGCCAGTCACAGATGCATCATTCACACCCACACACGGACACACAAGCACACTTCTTGCTGCGTCTTGCCTACACTGCTACCACGCATTTATATCACTATGGAGAATCTTTCCAAGATTCCCCATTCATACTCATTCATAGTTTTCTGCTTGACGTGAACACATTGCAAAGATTTTCTGTGGAGCTTATTCGTCTAAGTGCAAAGCCCCCAAACTGTAATGAACGTCTTTACTGCAAAGGCTGAAGTGAGAGTTTATCCATTACCAAGCCATAATATTGACAGGGCCGTGCTCTGCAGGTCCAAACTCCAACCTTGTAGCCGTAACATTGGCCGACAGAAGGGGAGTAGTATGTCAATGTGAGGTGCTTACAGGCCGATAAAGGCTGCTGTTCCAATTCCTATAGGCAGGAGTTGATGGACAGCATGCAGGGAGAGAGGGAGAGTGGGAGGGAGAATCGTAACGGAGGGATACTGAGTGGTGCCAAATGCTCTTACAGCCTTTAAGAGTTTAGAACTGAGCTGAATATTGGTGAAAGGACAAGGAGCCAAGACACAGATGAGATAGGATCATCAAACTGCTCAGTGACTAAATGTGTTTCCCTTGAGACCTTGACAGCAGCAAACCACACACACACAAACAAAGAGATATACACATACTGCAAGTCAACAAGCACACAAATTAGAATAATTCAGGAATGTGTAGAGATACACATTAACACGGACAGTCTAGCGAGCCTGTCGGATACTGTCACACTGACACAGACAAGCAGAAGAACTTCAGCCTGCAGGAACTCTGCCCTGTGAGTGAGCTACTCTGCCTCACAGATGCAAACCACACACAGTTAGCAACTAATAAACCACAAATCTAATAGCAGCATCTGATGTTTGTTTGATAAGTTTAAGTCATAGCACACATCTAAATAAAACAATCAAAATGAAACTGATCTAGTATATGAGACCGATCGATCCACTGCACCAGCCTGTGAAGCCACACTGCCCCTCATGGTTTTTCAAGGATATAGCCTCGTCCCCTCAGCCACACTCTGTTGAGCGTGCACTAAACACAAGTATGTAAGCCTTTTGTTTGGCTTTTGGAAAAATATGAACCCACACAGCTAAAAATGTGTCATCAAAGTGCTTGCGAGACCTCTGTGCAACAACAACAACACAATGGTGTACATTAAGCATAGAGTCATATCAAACAGCGTTTGGAGGGGCGACACTGAATTGATGCATTGAGTCTAGAGTGCAGGTGGAGAGAGGGAGGGAGAAGCCGGCAGAGGGGCTCAGAGTACTGAGTGTGGCTGCTGTACTAGGGATCTGTATTTTGCATAGGCTGGAGCAGCTGCTTTCTGTGCATGAGGTGGAAGAGAGGGTGAGAGGAAGAGAAGTGAGGAAATAAAGAGCGATGGAGCAGGAGAGAGACAAAGTCGTATTTGGAATCAGGGACCTACACCACATTACATGGTTGAGACTGCACTCTTCCTTCCCCTGCTTAAAGGTCGAGAAATCAGCTCAGGCTCCAACAAACTATCCCATTCAAGTAGAGATGACACGGATGCCAGGAAATGACACACAGATACTCTCTACCAAAGGGGATGATTAACCTTCTGTACAACTAGGATGCAGGCAAAAAACCAATGTGTTGATTAACTAAGATAGTGTATACGGAACAAATGGATCGTTGTCCGACAGCGCTGACCCTAACACTTAAACATTTAGCATTGAGGAAATATTACTCATCATTGCTCATCACCATGTCTCTCGGCTTACTCCATGTGACGTGGCTCCAACACACGGAAAAGTGCGGCGCAGTCACAAGGACGGTGATCTATGTGAATGTTGTCTATTCAAATACCTCTGAATCATCTCAATAAATGAAAAACACAGAATTTGTTTGGTTTTGTAAAAATCTAGCCTAGTGAGTGTATTGTTTAAATTTGCTCTAAGTCACTCAATATTCTGAAAACAGACCACAGCACAACTGGGTCCATAATTTCCTGATTACACTTGAATGACATTTAGAAAAAAAATAGGGAAGTGCACGGGCACAAACACATCCACAATCCTTCAGATATTTTTAACAATCTGGTAAGAGAACAACTTTATGCTTCATTTATTCACAGCAGGTCACCATAAAAGGACAATATAGAAATACCATGACTTAACTACCAAGTCACATCAAACTCTAATCTCCAAAAACCTATTGAATACCAGAGACTAAATCCCTGTGGACGCATTATCTTTCAGTGATTTTTGTTAACATGTTTTATGTCAAGCCTCGCGTTCAAGTTCAAAAGCTTTGAGAGGAGACTGGGGTATCTTAGCGATCCTGGACGACACACACGGGGAGAAATGCGTCTCCTACGGTTCATTTTGCATCACGCATTTTCAACGAATTACAACTGGCAAAATTAAAAACGTGTGGCTACGCTCAGTTATAAAAAAATCAAGTCATACACTGGCCATAAGGAGACATGGATGAGGAGACAGCGATCCGGAGTAATAAGTAAACAATTTATAGGAATTGTGCAACCCCGATATTACAAATAACCTATTTAGAAAGGTTCTTCGTACTACCATAGTTTCATGAATAGTTTCAGGCTACGTAAAATCAATCCAACGTGCATCCCTACAGATGCAGGACATGCTCCGAAACCCGCATGGATTAAAGAACTTTTCCAAAAATAAATAACCACGCTGTGTTCATCGCTCTAACTCACAATGTTTCCCCATCAGCCGTCATCATCAATTTTAATGTCATAGAACACAGCAGTTAAGCACCCTGACAAAACCATGTGCAGCAGAATATCAGATAGTAGTTTTGTCCATTTCCATGATTTAGAGCCGAGCCACGACTCAAACCCCAATTCCAGTCCAGGAGGACTACACGCCACTACATGCTAGTCCTACGCGCTGGGTTTATCCCCGAAGGCACTGCGTAAATCCGACGCGGAATCCCCGACAAATCTTTCAGTTTTTAACCTTCAGAGTTTAACGCTGCGAGAGGAACAGGCACAATTTGGGCATGCAGCTCTCTCTGGCTTACAGTGGATGAAGGGCATATGAAGCGCCAAACGTGGAGAATCCAGTCATTATAGGGTCCCAAGTTGAGAGAAATAGCAGGTCATTACATTTTTTCTACAATTCTCCCCGGGGCTAGTCATACGATCCAAATGGACAGGTTCGAAATGAAACCCGCCCGAGCGCCGGAGTGCGCAGAGCGGGCTTGGCGCAGCTAGAACAGGTGCAACACGCCTCCGTCACCTGGCTGGTGCAGTGGCAACCTCACACCCAAAACCTGGCTATAATGGCATCAAGGCACTCGAAAAACAGTCCTGTGGTGGAAACTAACGGCGTGACAAGCCTCGTTTCTTACCTGTAATCTATGCAGATATCACTTCACAGCCGCATCGACACTGCGGATAAGAGGCACGTCCAGAGCAATCCCCAACTCCTTTTACTCCCCCCAAAAATGAGAAACGCTTAGAATAATGTTATATCCTGATCAAACGGCTTGTCCACTTTAAATCCCCGGTAGAGGTGTAGAGAGAAGGCGACTCCTGCACGGGAAAAAGAAATAGCAGCAGACTTCCAGCAGCATCCCCGATCAGCAGGACTCTAATACGCCGCTCTGAGCTCTCTGAGACCCGCGAGCTGCACCTCCCATCCCCCGGCGAGGACGCACTTGGTATGCCGTTGGAAAAGCCGCTGCGCCGTATGGGATACCGCAGGAGGCTGTGCTTGTGTGCGTGTGTGTGCGTGTATATGTGTATGCGTGTGTGCGTGGAGAGAGCGTGTGTGTATAGATGTGACTCAGTGCGGTGCTCCTGCTCAACTGAGGTGCTGAGGGTGCTGCAGCGGAGTGCGAAAGGAAGAGAGGGAGTGCGGGAGGGACGGAGAGGGAACGAGGGAGAGAGAGAGAGACAGAGAGAGAGACAGAGAGAGAGAGAGAGAGAGAGGTGCGCTGCCTCGGAGTTTGCAGCTTCGCGGCGGATCTTGTGGCTCGGGAAGGACTGAGTCGATGGCGCGTCAGCCAGTGCAAGAAGCGACTGTTTTTTCTGTTTTACCAAGGATCCCGAATCGCCCACAGTAACATCTCGGCTCTGGAGGGGGCTGCGTTTTGGTTACATTTACAAGACTCTGGCAAACACCCTGAGCACAACACAAACCAACAAACCCTTTATTACCATGATCACGTTTATGATTATGGCTTTAAAAGCAGCCACAAAGTGCCATTTGAGGTGAAACAACTCCAGTAGTGTAGAGCGTTTAAAGAATCATTGAAAAAAAAGTTGCACTGACATTTCCACCTTAAAAACAACAATATGGCAGAGGATGTGAGATTAAACAGATCTTATGCTTTGTTAAAATAGGAGGTTTTATGCAAGGTTTACGTAATGCATCCATGCCGCTGAGAACAGGATTTGGCAATGCCAAAGGGGAATTTACACAAAGACGCTACAATACCGGGGTGAAATGATCAGATCATCGGATTTGAATATCTAATCGCAGGATCATTTAAAGACAGATTAGGCAACACAGCAACATAATTATGACACTTGCATAGTTGTAGGGGATTAGAATCTGCATTTTTGTTCTTTGATGATCTTTTAACATGCTTCAGGAGTGTATCCTCCCCCCCACACACATTTTTAAGCAATTAATATTCTAAAGACCTAATTATGTAATCATGTCTTTAACGAAATAAGCAGTGTGGGGGTACAGGAATAATGCTCCCTTTTTAAAAATAAAATAAGCTATTAAGCCTTCTTATCTACATATGAAAACAATTCAAAACAAAGCCATCAACATCTAGTAAATATTGCGCACTATGCTGAGGCAATATCAAGGTTTTATTTATTTATTTCCATCTCATGAGATCACTTCCAAATTAAGTCCTGTAATATTAGTATTTCAAACAGTGACATGATGGAGGGTCTGGGAAAAACTAAAACATAAACAACTTTATGAAAATTTGATAATGCGCCCCTTAACCCTTACCTTATATCCCTGAACCTTAAAGAGTGATAACCGCTTGAGGTGGTGTGTATGTGTTGGGGGGGTCTTTTGGGGACGTGTATCCGTGCCTGCTGCAGCATCTCTCTCTCATTTATCCCCCTCCTTCTCACTTCCAGAGGGTTTCCTCGCTTTGAAACACTGCATCAGAGCCCCACCTACAGGCCAGAGAAACTTTACAGCTACTGACACTGACTAATCCAAACGGAGGCAGGGTGTCTCACCGGCTCTGCAGTGCTCTGTGACCACAGCTCATTTCAACATTTTTCTTGCACCTTAACCCAAAAGTCCATGACAACTGTACAAACCCTAACTGTTATACAAATGGTGCACACAAACATCATTAAACACATTCAAGTCAAGCGTCTACATTAAAAACCTGCTGCCTCAGAGAGTATTCATGCTAATTACTTCAGTCCTGTAAGATAATAGACTTCCCAGCTTTTTTCCACAGCAGTCATTTTGACATGAAATAGTAGGTAAACACAGGTGTTACCAACGATACTAATTAGGGTTGTGGTACATTCAGGTCAAACAGAGCCAGGGTGCTGCTGTGGTGCATGTTAGCTCACTGGAAACGACTCTGCTGCAATAAATAGGACGGAGCCTTAATTAGTTAATCATTGGAAACACCTGCGTTGACCCAAAATGGCTGCTGTGAAAAAGGGTCTATTGCAGGAATATCGGTCGCCTATAGCTTACTATGTATGGCCACTGCTCTCTTGAGTGGAGGGGGACTCAAAACCTGAAAGTGTGCTAATTTTTAAAAAGGCTAAAAATAATAATAATAATTAATAATAGGGTTCATTTAGTTTGCATGCAAGCTAAACTTTACCAACAGGGTGCTGAAGTGACGTGCAAAGATTAGACAATTTAAAACCTCACTTACCTTTGAATATTTTCCACAGCTGTTTATCGAATAAGTAAAACCCGGCGTTTAAATGCATCTCTGCCACAAATTTAAACTCCATTTAAGACGTTTTAAGTAAAAAAAGTTTAAGGTTTAAGCGACTTAATGATTGTAAACAAAGAGGATGCGTCACAGCACCAGTTCGCGCCAGGTAGGGGGGTCACGTGACTGTAATCTCGCGCACCTGTGTTCTTTCTGCCTCAGTGATTAACAGCTCACACGTGGAGCTGTTGCTAAAGAAATATATACTGTCAAATTACCACAGCAGTACATTTGACCACATAATTGGTACTTAGCCAGGCTATAGCTCAAGCATATTGATTTGTGTAAGAACATTTTAATTCAAACAGGCCTGATAAAAATGTATAAATGAGCCTGCACACATGACTTTGAAAGTTTTTCTTCTTTGCCTTTAGGTGTGTTTAATTATTTAGAAAAACTTCATTCCACATTGTATGCAGAGAGGCTGTGGTGGCTATTAATGGCTTCAGTGGTACATACAAATTCAGCCTCATAAACTTGGTATCTTTGGATAAAATAAAAATAAAAATGGGACTTCTACAAGAATATAAAGTAAAGTGCTGTGGGTGTGAAATGCTTCGCCAGACTGGACAAATTTGCAAAGATGGACACACTGGTGGGACTGGAAAAGCACTCTGCTTCTTGACAGGGTAACACTTCGTAGCTGTTTAAAAATCAATACAAAGAATTGGCTAAAATGGCTTTTTTACAAACAAGTCAACACATAAAAACAAACAAAAAGGTTTTTAGTCTAACAGTCCAATGTCACCTCTGAGGAAGACTGACCTCTTGTAAATAGATTCACACAATAAATCAACAATACCTGTGTGTTTGGGGGGTGGTCGCTATTTGCCCAAATCTCTCTCTTTGACAGGTCATTGATTTCAGCATGTCAGCTCTGTGATCATTTATTATACTTTGCCTGACAGACTCTCAGGGCATCTCTTGAAGTCATTTGAAGGATGAAAATGCATAGATATCAACAGACCAATTGGCTTCATTTAATTATTCAACACAAGCGCAGAGCTAAATCAACAGCCTGTGGATCTCGATATCAGATAGCTTTCAAAGCACAGCAAATCAATAGTGCTGCAATCTACAGTGACAATAGTAATTCCATGAAGGGTCAGGATCGCATGACCTTATGAAATTAATGTTAAGGTCACAGGTCCATGGGTAAATCAAACATGCTCGGACCAAATGATAATGGGTCTGTATAATTATGTTTTTTTATCAGCATCCATCCTATCTGTGTGCTGCATGGGCGTACATTAATTGAATCCAAGGACACATGGGTTTGTGTTGATAGCTTAAACACACAAGACTGTTTTGACTTTACAGCACACTTAAATATATAGATCAGATGAGTAGGACATTTGTATGCATGTCAGGCATGGTGTTAAAGACAAATATTTTAATGTCCACTGTTGTCTCTGACAGTAAAAACACCATACAGTAATATTGATGCCAGTGACCCTTTAGGTATGATAAACTTCATGATAATTCAATGTCTTTACTTCTAGTCCAATAACAGTTAACAAAATGTGAGTCGATTTAAGGAAAGTTTTAAATGTTGGTAAAACAATCTACCACAAGTTAGTCTTATGACATGACATTTTCCTCAGCAGATGGAGTTGCACAGTTGTCATTGAATTATAGATTGAAATCTGAACATTTAAAAGTCTTGGAAACAGCCATTGGCAAAATCACATCCAATAGGGGTTAGAGCTTTCTTGGCAGATGAAGTTGTCCAGTTGTCATGGGATTGCACATATTTCAATGACCATTTTCCCCAAGTTGTCTCTAAAGTTGAGATTAAAAGTTCCTTTTTGTAGTTCTCCCATTGTTTGTGCATATTTTTTGGACAAATTGAAAGCCTAGTTTTGGATTAATTGTGCATGGAGCCTAGATATAAAACCATATGGTCATCTTACTGAATTGCAAGTATGAGAGAAATAGCAACAGGGCATGCCAGGTTACTGTTGTACATGTATACAAGTATAGATTTAAACGTTGGTCTATTAGGAGTTCAGTAAATCTTTCTCTGCCGTGTGAAAGCCGGTGTCTGCGAGGGCAGAGGAGAAGAAGAAGATGCTCGCTCTGTGTTGGCTCTTTATTAAAATGCACTGACCAATCTGACTTCCCCATTTGTCTTGCAAATGAGATGATGACTTATGGAGGCAACATGAATAGCTTTGATGAAGCCTCCTTTTTAATGCAGTCAAGTGGGTTGGAGGGAGGTGCGTGTGTGTGTATCTGTGTGTCTGTGTGGGTCCTGTTGCCAGCTGGCACGGTGTTATTTCAGCAGCTCTCCTCATCTTACCGAAAAAACCATGCATGTGTGTGCGTGAGCGTAGCTCCGCATAAGCCTGCGTCACATCCCTGTGTCCTTTTGAATTAACTCGGTGAACCCCTTTAAACACAGCTGTACATGGTTTATCTTAAGCCTGTGGGGATACAGAGATCACCCCACAGTGGTAGACTGTTCCCGGGGGTCTTCCCCTTTCCCCCCCCACAAGCCCCAACACACACACCCTATACATACACTGTATCACCCACATAATAGACATTCATCACACATCTGTCACTGTATATCCCTCAATGCAGCAGACTGCTAAATCACGCATACAAAGCGTGTGTATATCCGCTTTATGGTCAATTTACAAGTCATTTCTATCCTGGGGATGATAATATTTATGAGCTGCCAATAGCGATGCCGGATTTAGTGTGTCCATCTTCATAAAAGTGTCTGCCCATTCCCGTCACTCTCTCAAAGGCTTATTGCCTCCTGGTTTAAATCACACTGAAACACTGGAGATGTCAGTCTCATCCATGATATCTCATTTTCGTAGAAAATCTATTAGCGTGTCGCTGAGCTAATGAAGTTTTATGTGCTGTATGGACGCAATGAATGACACTCTGATATCCCATTGATTTGGATTGTAAATAGGGTTTCCATTTTCTGTCTGTTTTGTGAGCTACTGGATAGTAAATTATATTGAACCTGACATTTCTGTATACGTTGTGTTGTGTGGTGTGTGTGTGTGTATGGGCGGGTGCGTGGGGGTGGATGGACTGGTGTCTTGAATGTGTCACTCAGTCATATAATTAGTTAGTTTGCATATTTATGACTTACTGCCTTTTCTGTAAATGTGTGTTTCAGTTTTTATTCCATCATGTCCTGTGTGTGTTTATTCATCCATGTATCATCTAGATCAGCCTCCCCATCAGGCTAGCAGCTGCTTGTCTGTCTGTCCGTATAGCTGTGTGCATGCATGTGTGTACATGCACACCACACACTCCAGGGCCAGGTGAGTCAGTGTTTTGCCAGCCATTTCTCCAGAGATCCAAGCTCATGTCCATGGAGATCCAGACCATGCCACCCCCACCGTGCCTCGTTCTGTCCCCCCCAGAATTAAACTCTTCCGTTGGGATGGGTGGTGCAGATGGTCAGGGGGCTGGAAACTGGGGACACATATTATACATGCAAAGTGATAAAATAGAATCAGGCTCAAAATTAAGAACACTTTGTGTGAGCATGTCCTATATCTTTAAAAGACTACAAATAATGATACGCCTGTGTGACAGGAAATAACTAGTAAATAATCTCTATTTGTAATCCGGAGAACATCACAGAGAAGCAAACACAAAAAACTAAGCTACAATTTTCATATCATGGTAAATTTGAATAAACAGCACAATATTCACCTTGTTGCTTTGCTTTGCACTGGCATTGTCAACTGGTGGTCTTTTTGCATGTTGAAAAGAAGCAAGGGGGAACAGATGCTCTGTGATGGCCCAGTGGCGCCTTGTAGCCCACTGTTGGCTTGGTGTGTCATGGCCCCAAGTCCTTTTTTGCCGCCAGCAAAATGATAACAGCGTCTTTGTCTCTTTCACAAGGCAAGGCAGACTGATAAGGACCAAGCCAGACCATCCTATGTTAGAGGGCACTTGTATTTCACTCATCTATGCTCCCTCTTTTTGTTACACACAAGCAAACGCACACACACACACACACACAAACACACTGATGGTTCTGGGAATCCATTGCTGTGGTTTGCGGATATAATCTATCGACAGTATCTTTCACCAACTTGACCAGGAGCTTTCAGCACAATATCGACTGGCACTGTTCCACATTACACACCATCACTATTCCTCTTTCCATTTCCCCTTTGGAATGCATCCATTTGCCAAATTAAAGTGTGTGTTCATAACCTCTATCTGTAATAGCTTTACTTTGCTGGTCCGAGTCTTTAGATATGTTGTCATGTGGATATTTATCTGCTCTGATATTCTTGGGCTTAACTCAATGGGTATTTCTGAGGATGTTTTTGTGCAGTTTATTTTGGGTCCTGTGACCTGCAGTAAAACCATCTTCAAAAAGCAAATATAGCCCTCTGCGCAAACTACATTCAGCATACATGGACATGTCACTTAAAATCAGCCTGAAATGTGTCGGAATGCATCATGTTAAATATTCAAAGACAGGAAAGTTTCTTACGGACATGACAGCACAAGAAAATCAAAGACCCAGACACACAAAGGTTTGCTGCTTGAAACACATGGATGGAGAAACTGAATGATTAATCCCCCTCTTCCCCATAATTCCTCCATCCTTGGGCTTCCATCCCACCTTCTCCATGGATGATGGTGTTGCTGAAAAAATGGCATCCTTTAAACCTTCACTGAACATAGATTAAAATACATGCATTTTACCATATCCATGTACACGATGATATGTGATGAGTACCACTAATAAGATGAGGAGGGAGGACTAGGAACGGAAAACATTATATTACCCACAAATGTTATTTTCCCTGTTAATTGATTGAACACGGCGGGAACACATTTACATTTTAAATTGATCATTGTCTTCCAAGTCTGACGGAAGAGCTGTAAATGGTGTAATTATGCATGCATGAATACGTGCCATAAACACGCCGTGTCATTACACTGTATGTGTTACCATAAGCAATGAGTGACAGACTATATCATATTCATTTTGCATGCAGGTTTTGACAGAGGGACCGCAGCACTTTGTTAACAAACACAATAGCTGAGAATGCTCTGGCACGTAGATAAAACGCTACAATGCAGCAATATTTGATAATATTTTGC
This sequence comes from Larimichthys crocea, assembly GCF_000972845.2. Taxonomy (NCBI): domain Eukaryota; kingdom Metazoa; phylum Chordata; class Actinopteri; family Sciaenidae; genus Larimichthys; species Larimichthys crocea. Next base: position 8,686,763 of record NC_040030.1, on the reverse strand, counting down.
ACCAAAGCTGCAAATATATGAATGAAGACAAAACATCATGTTGCTATTATCTGTCAGCGCTCAATAACAAGAGCACAACACACACAGACAAAACACATCTTTGATTTTATAAAAGCAGCGTGAGAACAGATAGAAAAATGCAGCACATCGACACATCCAGGGGTGTTTGTCAAACAATATGCAGAAGAGCATCTTTATTAAAAAAAAAAAAAAAAAAACCTTCAATGGCTGCCCAAGATGCAGCATTTGTTGTTTGTACGTGCAGTCACAGTCACTGAAGAAATCCCCTTTAATGCGTACATTCTGGATCTACCCTGCCTTCGCTAATCCTTCATTGAATTATTTGTACTGTAGTTGTAGTAATACTTTATAATCCCTCTCTGAGTTGCTTGTGATGTTTCTACGATAAAAAAAAAAGCAAGAAAAAGCACCAAGCACACAAACCAAAACAGTACACTGTATGTATCCAAGCTTGCATGTTTCTAATAAGGTCAGGGAGAAAATCCATTCTGATCATTCCACAATGACATTGCAGTAGAAACAAATTGTTCAAACGGTGTGTAAGCCTTTGGTGAATAGAGTAGAAGCAAATGAGGGTATTGTGTCATAAAAGCTGAGCCTTTCCCGCATTACTAAGCCATTACTTTTAAATTTCAGCTCAAAAGAAACCATAACTTGATTTTATCATAGCAATTTTACTTGCAGATGGAGATGATGTGCAGCAGTAAAAGATGAAATGGATATTTCAGTCTACAGTTGTGTCACAAATAAGGGGTTAGGAAATAGCTTCATTACAGCTTTCACCGCAGAAGGAATTGTGTAAACTGGTAAACAATACCTGCCAGAACCAACCATACCACACAGCAGTTTAGTCATGGGCATCTGATGATACTGGCACTGCAATCAACAAAAACACATATTTAATACACCTACACAGACGAGGGACATACAAACACATGGATGTACATACAAATCCTCTGTATCCAATGGAAATGTCATCAATGTACAAAGGGAAACAGTCACACTAAAGGATATCCACTGCAATGCAGGGCTGGCATGGAGGGTGTAAAAGTAATTTAACCACCTTTCAAATTCTAAAATAGCGTTACTGCAACACTTCCAGAGCATTTACACATACTTTACACCTGTTAGAGCGCTTAAAGTGGGTAACCTCGCCGTGCTTCTTTTGCAAATTCTGCAATTCTTCGATTTGCTTCCACTGAATCCTGTGAACACAGAGCAACCATCAACCCACCTCCCACTCGTGTTACACAGGAATTAAAAAAGAAGTGAACCCGCACACACAACGTTCACTGATGCAGATTCAATGGAGCAGACGGATAAAAGACCCCAAAGTAAGTGGCCAGCTATCAGCCATTATGTGAGTTTTTTTAGATCAGTGTTGTTAAGTTAAAACAACACATACTGAGAACAAATGTTATGGTGTCATTTCGTTTTAGCAGATGTTTTTTTTTTTTTTTAATCCAAATGTGAACTAGAGGGTAGATCTCACCAGCAAAATTTAAAACCAAAAAACTGCTACAGATCCCAAAATGACTGACAGATCATTTAATTCAGGAAATAACACAGCACAAGATCGGAATCTAAATTATAAATGTTTTCTGAAGCTGTTAAGAAGTTGTTTACATCAGTAATTACTGCAAACACAGCAGTAGATTTGGCAAGTAGTTTTATGATCAGTCACAGAAAATGCTTATCTTTCATCTATAAGTCATACTGTTCACTCATGTATGTGACAATCCTGTCTCCTAGAAATGATGTCTATGTACTGCTAATTTGCAAGAGTATTTATATATTTTGGAGGGATTGTAATGCAGCCCCAATAGCATTGTTAGTATCTATATAATGAGGAAGTGTTAATTACATATTTGGCAAGTCACAAAATGTCAATATTCTGTACCAAAATATGACACATTGCAATACAATATCTGCTGCAACCACAGCATTAGTACACTTTTTAATGGCCATGTTAAGGTACTTGCAAAAAATAATGATCTTGGTTTAATACAGAAAAATTCAAAAGATTAAGGCATGTTTATTAACGTTTAATGGAAACCACAATCTTTTCCTAACCTGAACCATGGTACTTTCATTGCCTAAATGTAACCACAGATGGGGATCAGGATCCAAACCCTGGCTTCTGGCATCTAAGTCCCACACTTTGTCACCATAAACACCCCCCTATGACTTCTGTGTCGTACATAAATGTAGCATTTCATTCATTTGAAAAAAAATGTTGCCTGTGAACATAATCCAGGCAGTAATTGCTTTTCTCAGCGGAGTGTAATTGGGGGAATGTAAACACTCCAATTTATTGTTCTGTGTATACTAAAACACTGATTCGTGACAAATATGAATTGTGTTTTTATTTAAGATTGTTTCTGAGATCCATAAAGACTGATATGGTCCATCTATCCATCCATCACAACCCTTGCAGGCCCACGATACACTGCAGCCCTGCTGCAATGGAAATACTGTGTATTCTTCAATATCATTGCTATTTCAAAAGTTCAGCACTCCACATTACACACACCAGTCCTGACATCTTGCAAAGAACGTGCACTTTTCCCTGCACATAAACACACACATGCACACAAACACACAAAAGAAGAAGTGGATGGAGGGGAAGACTTCAGCAAGCTGACAAGCAGAAGATTAATCCATCTTTCCCAGCCAGTCACTCCCACACCCTCCCTCCTCCTGGTTCTCCTTCCAGCCTCATTGTTTTCAATAAAGTGTCAAGACTGGCCGTTTTATAATCACATTTGTGACTTGGGATCTGGGATTCAGATGCAATCAATGTCTATTAGAATCACAGGGTTATTGATTGAAAGAAGAGAGATGGTGTGAGCGATCTTTCCCATTTTCATCCTCACTCTCAAATATTGCACACACATTTACGCGGTGCCAAAGCTGTGATCTGTATATTCCTGTCTACAGGTTGCTGGTGCTTTACTGTTAGTAACTGGAGCATCTCATTGTTAGAACAGACTAAGAACAGGGCTATTCATCATATTTGAGAGGACTTTTAATGCATGCGTAGTATCAATTTACCCCAAAATTCAAGACATGTTTGTGAGTGATGACTGCGATCCTATTACATGAACTGCAGTTTTCATTTAGTCTGAATAAGTTCTAGGAAATATTGATATTATGCGTGTGTTGACAGGCAGTTCAAAAAGTGTGTACGTGTGTATTTGTGCGACAAGACAAAATACAGAATGTGGAAAAAGCATTAACCCTACACAGCTCGTTCTGTGTATGTGTGCTGGCATACAGCAGTACTTGTCAGCCAGAGTCTGTGCAGCATTTCCACACACAAGGTGACATTTAGGGGACAGTTTCACACGCTGAGGATACGGCTTCTTTAACTGCTGTTCATCACCTGCTTCTAGAAAACGTCACTCAGCCTTACGATGGCTATATATCAGGATACATGCACGTGTATCAGACAGAGTGTATCTTTACCCTATTTTCCCAATGAGTTGTACTGTATTTATTTTTTTCCTTTTGAATATTAATGCGCCTATGTCAAATGTATTTTCAGTTTTTGGGGGTGGGTACAGGTGACGACACTGGTGATAACACTGTCAACTTTAACGGGACCTTCCGGCTCACAAAGGTCCCTGATGTCCTTGTCAACCTTCATTTCGGCTAATTAAAAATCACTCCTGTCGTATATTCAGTGGTGACGCAGTTGAAGATGTTTGAAGAGAAACTCCGCCGACACTGTCCTAGTTGTATAACAAATTTATTACAATAAGTTCAGTATTGTAACAAGTAAAACGTTACTTGGAGAGCCCCTGGCCGAATGATGAGACTCTCCTGATCTATGCGGGAAAAGCCCTTATGTACGGCAGGTTATGCCCCCAAAACATACAATCAAAATAACTCGCCCCAAGACATGCAATAAAATAACTGGAGTCAGACGGACAGATAGATAAGAGAAATTCCTTTCCCAGGATACCCCACCTAGGGGCTTTAACCTTTGACCTGACCTCTTATCTATCCAGTTAAAAGAAACCATATTCTACATCACATCTACACATCTGACAGCGCCGTCAAGATAGTATTAGCTTTAGAATGTGACTATGCATCTATGTCCAGTCAACCTTTGCCAAGCTACTTTCCTGACAAATAAAGCTGATTAACTGGAAACGTTTAAGACTAAATCACTATCTCCAGATAAAGCAGCTAAAGAGAGAAAAATTTTTGATTTGAGAGAGAGAGAGAAAGAATTTGTCCTTATCAATAAAACTACTGACCCTACTGTTGTTTGTTTTCAATCTTGTTGTGGAGGATTTCTCTTTTCTCATCAAAGACCAGGTTGACCTCTAAAGCAACACAGCTGGAGCTGGAAGAAGTGGAGCTCTTTTCATGTGAGCTTTATTTACACGGATCTGATCAGATTTCTGATCCAAAAATTCCAACTGGATCAAAATGTTATCAGTGGAACACACTAAATTGGATTCAATGTATTGTCAGATTGTGTATTTCTGCGAAAATTGTCTCGCATCAGAGGCGTATTCTATTTTACATAATGGCAAAATAAATAAATATAGTAGAATAAAAAACAAAATAAAATAACATCTGCAGTGCACTTAGTGTTACCAAAATAGCTTTATTTTTGGAATGTGGAAATATTAAATATCTGGCCTTGACTCCTTAAAGGGGTTAAGACTTTATTGTTAAGGTTAGAATTGAGTTAGGGAAAGGGTTGGGCTTTTGTTGGAATGGATAAGGTTAAAATGGTAGGCTATAGGGAATATATTATGTTACTGAGAGTATAAGAGTGCAAAAATGTGTGTGTGTGTGTGCACTTCTCTGTGTGTGTGTGTGTGCCTGTTAAACAGCCTCAAGTCCCAGGACAACTCATTAAGTGTGTAGACCTTCTGTAGAAGAATAAGGAGAGTTGGACACTGTGCTGCAGTCTGCACTCAGCATGCCAGTCACACATAAAAACCTGTGCATGAGAGAGAGAGAGACATGCACATCCAAATCGGAGTCACAAAAAACATGGACTCTCACACACACCCAAAAGTGCACACACACACACACATAAAACTTACAAAGGCTGACATGGATTTATGTTCGCCACTGCTCAAGGAGACAAGCCTTGGGAAAAGGGACAAATTCAGCGAAAGAATAGGAACACCCATTGTTCAGAGTGACACAAACGCACCCAGACGGACACACAGAAAAACACTCTCCTGCCCTTAAATGGAAATGGCTTATTGACCATGCAGTGTTTAAAACAGACTTGTGTATGTGCGTGAAAGAGAGAGAGAGAGGGAGAGGTTGTTGATTTAGTCACTGCATGCTACTGTGCACCATCTCCTTAATGGAATAATTGAGTTTAGGAGTTCTATTGACATATGCAGGCATGTAAAAAGAAGCACACACACGCTCAGACTGATAAATGCTGATGGACAGAGAAATCTGTAAACCACATTCACTGTGATTATTGATAAGAATCCCTTGGATTTAAGTTATTTGAATGGAAATGAAGCAGAGGATTATGTTTGGTTACTGTCTTGGGGTGAAATGCGTGTGTTTCCATGAAATGGAATTTGAGGAAGTGATTTGTGAGACGACTGGGGACAACGAGATTTTAATGAGCGTTTGTTTGATTTAGGAATTGGAAACTGGAACGTCTTCTCTTCACGCCAGTGATAAAATAAACACCGTTTACGTGCACGCGCGTGTTTTCTTTCTTCTATCCATTCTCCCTTCGATACTTTCATCCTTTTTTCGCACCTCGTGTTGTTTCCTTTTGTCTGAACTTCATTCTCAATCTCAGAACACACGGGGCAAAATAAGATCTTAACAAACCTAGAGACGGTAAAAAGAGAGAGGGTAAATGAAGGAGAAATGACGTGAATCTTTTGTGCGGCTCGCTTTCTCCACCAATCTTCCACTCAGTCGATGAACGAGAGAGTGAGGGGGGGAAGAACACAAACAAAAGGAAAATAGGCTGTGCTTCTCCATCTATCCTCAGCCTCCTGACAACTCCACAGCAATCGATAATCAATCCCTAATCTCTCTCATCTCTCTCTTTCTCTCTTAGTCTTTTGCTTCATCCTCTCTTTCCTTTCAAGCCCTTCCATGTCATCAGCTAAGATATTGAACCTGCTGCGAGGACACGCACGAGACGGTGCAGACACACAAATCTCTTTTTATTTTATTTTTTTTACACATATACGAGTAAAAATAAAAACAGAAACAGCTACTTACACTGCATGATAAAATGCTAAAGGCAGATCCACACATCTGCAAAAAACACAAATTGGATCAAAGCAAACACAAGTTAACATGTTGAATACTCGCAGTTCTCTTCATGTTGTCCCTTGTTTCCAGCCTTTGTGCTATAAGATAAGCTAATCCGCTGCAGCTACATACTTGCTGTACGAACATGCTGCATGAGTGTGGTATCGATCTTCTCATCTGACCCTTGGCAAGAAAAGCAGATGAGCGTATTTCTCAAAATGCTGAATCCTCTTCAAAAGGCCTGTGAGGCTGCACATCTTTAACCACTAAATATGTAATAAAAATAAAATATGACAGAAACATAAAGATTACTGACTGAACTATACCTCCAAGAAAATCAATTAGTCTCCATGGCATTGTCCTTTGCTGCCCTAGATTTGATTGATGTTTAATTGAAGCGTCTTTTAAGGGAGACGTTTGATTGCACATTGTCACCTCTAAATCAAAAATCTAACATCTCAGCATGTATGTTTATATTGGAGATATATGTACACCTTATGATTTAGGTCCACTGCCAGCATTTAGTCACAATGCAGGTAGTAATGTGAGGTGGAAAGTGAGGGTGTTGGACAGACATGTAGCCATGTGTCCAATCTGCAATCACTGTTTGCAACAAGTGTTTCAGTTGTCTACCCTCAACCATATCAATAAATATAAATCCTCCCAATCCCTGTTGGAAATCCTAGAGATGCACACATCTCTATGTCTCTATGGCTGATAATGTCTCTGTAGTGGCAGCCTCTGCTCTGGAGTTTCACTGAGGCAGAAACAGTTTCCTCGATGCTTCATCCAATAAGAAACTGCAGCCACACACGCGTAGAGCTTTTATATAAACCACTCGCACGTAGAAGCAATAAATCTACCTCTCGTTTACCTTCATGTACTTTCACAGGTGGCTATTGCTTTAGGAAATGTTAATCTTGCGCACATGGACATGATAAGAAACGGGAAGGGAAATGAAAGAACAAAATGGGAGACAAGAAAAGAGGGATTGAGGTTGCCAGAGATCAAATAGCATTTAATCCACCTACTTTTGTATCTATGTGGACTCCTGCTTGCCTGTGATCAACCTTACCATCTCTTCTGTACTTGCTGCCTTATTTTTCTTTCTATCACCTCCCTGTTTTCTTCTCAATTCTGGTAAAGAGCACAAAAATATTATGTTATAATTGAAAAAAGAGAGATGGCAAAAATAGGAAAAGGTGAAAATGAGTTAGTCCCTGTGTTATTCATTCACAGCACACTGAAGGAGAACAGTGACGCTGTTAGTGGAAGCCACCTGCTGTTCTGGCATAGGTGTGTGTTTCTCTCTGTGTGTCTGCATGTATGTGTTTATCCCCTGCTGTGGTTATTAGAGAAGAGAAGGTGTCCCACTCAACACCTGTCCAGCTGCTTGGCTATAGCAAATTCACACTCAATTGCTCGTGCAAAAGAGGAAAATAAGGAGATAATACGATTTAAGCCCGGCTACATTCACATCTTGTTGGGTCTATTACTTCGTGTGTCTGTGTGTAATGAGCACTCACCTGCAGGTCAATCTGCATCCTAAGAGCAAATGGCTGACTGCGCACACAGGTAGTCGTGGTATTGAAACAGCCATATGCTACAAAATCTTCTTTCTGCGACTTCTATCTTCTTTTAAAGCACTTCATTTTAGAAATAAATTAATTTCCCAACATGAAGAGGAGTTTGAAAGCCTCTACAAACTAAATCCTCGTCGGGAAATACTGACTCTCTCTTCTGCTGCCTAAAATCTGTCAAATTTAATAAATGGGGTTGAACATTTCCTGCAAGCTTAAGCACTAATTGTTCCACATAGGTAATTAAGTCATGACCTCAGAGTCAATGGAAAGTAAGCTAGACTTGGATACAACCAAAATGCTGCAGACACTAGACATTTCTCTAATGAGTGCAGGAACAGGCTGTCAGCATCGTCACTGCTAAAGGAGATGAGAAATCACATATGTAAAATAAATGGAAGAGATTTTATGTTTGCATGTAAATATGGTGTCTTGCCATAAACTAATAACTGCTGAATAAAGTTTCTCTTGCTGGCCTACGTAAAGTCGTTTTTCTTTCTAAGATAGTTGTGTGGTTTGTGAATTTTCTTTTTATTTAATCATCAGTGACATAAAAGGCTGCCATGCCGAATATAACCTGATCTGTAAACACTATCACTATCACTGCCGTTATGAAGTCTGACATTCCTGCATCTGGTTTTGGATCTGTTGCTATGGGAAAGGAAATCAATGTAAATAAGAAAAAACAGAGCAAGATCCTTAATGTTCTTATCTACTTTCAGCCCTGAGGTGGTTTCTTTTTCTTTTTCTTTTTACTTTTAAATGCATTTAATGTTTCCAGCACACATATTCAAAAGGTGGCTTATTAAAACAGCCGATGGACCATTTTGCATTTCTCTCGATAACAAAAATCTAAAAAGTGGGATCAGACCATAATGGTTGGAAACCCTGCTGGAGCCGGTGTATGTGGGATTGAAAAAGAAACAACAACCAAAAGAAGAAGAAGAAGAAGAAGGGGAAAAAAGCACAGGCCTCTGCAGCAATGACTGAAACATCAAAAAGACAACTTGAGATTGAAAATATTTTTGCACCTGCGCCCCCTTCTCACTCTTAAAGACAGACAGTGAGCAACACACTGACAGCAGCTTTTCAATTCCGCCTCCACAAGTGGTATGAGGAAGGGCGTCAGGAGTCACCACACAACTCTGTTCGGCCCTTTTTTTTAATAGTTTTTATTTGGCTTTGTTCCACGGTCCCACATCTCCACTTATTTGAAATTCCAAATGTAGGCACTTAAATCTCAAATCTTTTATTCATTGGTCTGATTGTGAAACACGTAGGTGGTTTGAAGTGCTTATGGTCACTTCCCAAACGGCATTTAGTGATTACAAAGCTACGAAACGAGAGTGGCTGCTTTCAATCAGGTAGCACGATTATTCAATAAATGCGTTTGCTCTTATTTACACGTCTAGGGCCGCATATATTCAACAGTTCTGACATTCTCACGTGTAAAAACAAACATACACACAGCCTAAGCTTATTCAGTCACGGTCACATGCATAAAATACATTGCTTATCGCAGCAAATTCAAAAATCCTGCAGCCTCTCCCTGACACAACTGCACACTTTCTCTCCATCACAAATACTCTCACAAACCTACCTGGAAAGAAGAAGAAAAAAAAACACATCACGACAGAGATGGCTTTGCAATGATGTATTAATAGCCAGTATGGAAAGTCAATAGACCTCATCCTCATCCTAATTCAATTCATAAACACACACTCACAAAATAGAGTACTCATCATTCTCAGTATTATGTTACAGGCCATAAAAAATGTGATGTGTAGTATTCATTCAATATGTTGTCATGGTGACTGCCTCCTGGCTGTCTGTATTAGCTATGGCAGGAAAATATGTCCTGCAGTTCAAATACAACCTACATTTTAGTTACACGTTTCATTATTTCCGTGCAGGGCAATCTAGAGAAAAATGGGAAGAGTCAAAAGGAGGCTTCAGGAGACGACGTAAGTAAGTTTGTGTGTGGCTTTACACATATGTTGCAACCACATATTTTATCCTGTGAGAAGAAAGAGATGCTCATAAATACTGTAGACCGCCCATAAAACATAAGCAGATCAAAAGGAACAAGAAGAGAAACAGATTGAGCAGCACAGGAGACAATAGTGCATCAATATATATTTATATGTTTTTTCAACTGTCACCACAAGTGGTTAAAATAAATCATGTCAGCAGCATAGCATAACATTTAATTTATTCTACAATAATGTGTATTGTCTGTTTCCTCCCGCATGGGATCCAAAGTCTAAATTTAGCAAATGATTGTGTCATAATACTGCAGAATAACATAGTTGAATAGTTGAGAGTGCACAAGACGATATTCCTATCCAAATGAAATAATTAGATTGGATGAAAACAGTGAAGGACCTTGGGCATTGCAGGAACACACTCTCTGATCATATTAAATTGAGAGAATAACAACGACTGATTAATGGTTTTCATTAAAGCGCTACACCCATTATACAGTAATTTTTCCTTTGAGAAAAAGATGTTTATTAGCCCGCAGCACATGCCATTAGTATAAGGTTCTCGTATCTTAAACAGGAAAATTCAATTGGTGATGCTGAACACAAGTAATAAGGAGCTGTATCTATGCTGATACGGATGCTACAGATAATACTGGTTCACCTCTGGACAGAAGAAGCTGTTATCCTCTGTGTCCTCTACAATTAACCCACAAATGCTTCAAGTGCAGTGCTAAGCACGGTATATCCTATAGTAATGAAACCTGCTGCCTCTGGCTCGGTGCGAGTATGGGTAAGAAACAATTCAAGTCATAAAATGATGGTCAGCTCAGTGTGTGTGTGTGTGTGTGTGTGTGTGTGTGTGTGTGTATGTGTGTGTGTGTTACGAACAACAATTCCATTTCGATCGCGATATTCAGTCAAAGTGCTGAGCTGACACAAGCCAAGATGCATCCTTTAGTGTCTATGGACCTGCTTCTATTACCTTCACTGCCACTTAAACACAATGAGCTCACCACATTGATAAGATATTACCCACCATCCCCTTGGGCTACCCAAACACAATACACACACACACACACACACACCTCCAGGGTTAAACTCCACAAAAAGCCTGATAAGCCAATGTCATTCACACAAAGCGTTAACACAGCACCATGTCGACTGCTCCATCAAAATCAATAACGGCCCTGGGGTGAGTGTTGTGGCCATGTTTAAGAGCAACGGCACAACACCAGGAGCAATAATAACCATGTTAATGAGCTCCAACAAAAGGTCAAGGCTAAACAAAAGAATTCCTCCTTATAAATATTTAAGTGTGATTAACATTAGCAGTCCTAATTAAGCCATCAGTCTTTGCCCCGTGAAAGGGCCTTTGATTAGTCAACACTCAGGATGCCTCACTCCACTGAAGAGCAACTCTGCACGGCCTGATGGGGAAGCTGTTGAGGAGGAGATGGCATGCTTATGGGCTGGGGGAAGAGAGGGTGGTGCTGTTTTTTTTTTTCCTCCCTTTTTTTAGCTAATAGTCGATTAAATGTGGATGACGGAATACATTTAGAAACTGATCTCAAAACAGCCTCATCTGAGTTAAAACAACACATCCTCTGGTAAAATATGCACAAAGATTATGAGGAAATGGATTGTATGGTAGTTGCTATTTTATCATTTCCTCATACGTTAAAGCAGAGTACTAAAGTTTATGGAGAAAAAGAGTGGAAAACACACTTTTTATACATTTTATGAAGACAGCGGTTGAAGTCAGTTTTGGGAGATGCAGGAACCCTGAGATCCTTTCATGTATGTTGCAGCAGGGGAAAATGTCATACCTCCAAATACCTGCCAAATTTCTTTTGCACAGTGAGCTCAGAGTCTATTTACCATCATATTAACAGATGTTAGTCGGTGGACACCACAGGGCCTCAGTGGTTGGCACTGTCACCTCACAGCATGATGGTCCACAGATCAAATCTGGGCTCCAGACTCCGCTGTGTAGAGTTTTGTATCTTTAGAGTTTTTGATTTCCTCTAACAGTCCAAAGTCATGTAGGTCAGATAAAGTGGAAAAGAGGTGAATGTTTTTTTTTCTTCCTACAGCTTTGCAAAAGAGTGGTGACAACTCTTGTCTGATGTGTTTCCTCTCCCAAAATATGATGGTATAGACTAACCCTGAAAAGAAATAAACAGGCAGACAATTTCAACAGGAAAACATGCCCCTCTCTAAGAGATCAGACAGAGATTTAAATATATACAAGCTTTGTAAAATAAGGTACAAAAATATAAATATGAAACTTTAAAAATGTAAAAAGTGAAAAGGGGAAAGTTATCTCAATTTAGTGACAGCTTAGAATTAAATAAGTAAAAGAAAATGCATTGTTGTGACACTGAAAGAGACCAAACCCAGACAGAGTGTGTGGGTGGGGCAGGGCTGCTACTATATTCTAATTTGTTGAGTTGATATAATCCTGCTAGAAAGTAGACCAGAATGTTGAGGTGGATTCATATTCATATTCAAAGTTCATTACTTCAGATCATTTCACATTTACAGTATATAATAATTTGAAAGCTGCCATCATGGTGTTCCAGATGGTTCCGTTCCAATGTATCTTTTGGATAGAGAGTTATATTCATTTGGGAAACCAGAAGCAATTTTGAAAATGTATGCCACCGCTACTAATGTACACACACACACAAACACACAACAATCGATACAACACCAAAGCTTCAATGTCAAATTACAATATTCCAAACACACAGATGGACTGGGTGTTGACCGTGTGTTGGTGTCCCTTGGGTTATACACAGATGTGTGTGTGTGTGTGTGCATTGTTGACGATGACTCCATGATGTCACCGGTCCCAATTTGACCGAGTCACAGACATCAAATGGAGATAATCATGTTTGAGTGTGTGTCTGCGCTGCAAATGCCTGGAGGCGCCTTACGCAAACCGTTGGGGACAATGAGGTCTCAAACGCAAAGCAGGCTCGCGTGTGTGTGTGTGTGTGTGTGTACTGTAGGTGAGTTTGTGTGTTTTAGTGTGCAATATCTCATGTTTGCCCTCCAGCTCTTTGCTTATAATGTAAGAGTGCATGTGAGCTATAGTCATATTGTAAATAATAAATAATGTGTGTCTCTGTATCTACCTTCTGTTGTACGGTACTTGTATTTGTATGAAAAGGTGTGTGTTTGTTTGTGTTTAACCTCAACTGTATATGTTTATGCACTGAAGCATCTCACATAACAATAAAAAGGACACTATAAAGTACATTTCACTGTGTGCATATGTTGGTCTCAGAATGGACAGCGTATATAAATGGGCACCGATCACCAAAGTGTATTGGGCTTGTGGAAAATATAACAACAGATATGCCCCCAGGCATCAGCTACACACCACGTCGCAGGCAAGCCGCAGCACAAGTTGTAAGAGTAAAGTAATTCAAATCCTCTTCTGAAGGATGAGAAAACATTTTTTACAGTTGTGGGGATTAGTATAAACTGGTTTCTCGCAGGTCACGGGTGGATAGGCTTATTCGGGGCCATGTAACAGGTTTAGTAGCCACTGGCTTATGGCATAGTCATACGCTTCTTCAGCATGTAGGGAGCATCTAACCTTCACATGAGAGTATTGCTTCTGGACATCTTGGTTAGGCCACTGAGACTTTGTGCACATGAAAGTGCTTTTTTCTAGCAGTTGGGATTTTCTTTACAAAAAGTACCAAGGTTATATCATACTAAAACTTTATGGTGTTTTGGTCATTGCTGTACCATGTAGGGTTAACTGTTGTTAGAATTTAGACCATGAGGTTAGAGATTTAGCTATTTGCTATTAAAATACTGTGTTTAAAGATACATGGGGCAGCATGTTGGTGTAGTGGTTACCATAGCAAGAAGGTTCCTGGTTTAAATCTCGGCTCGGGCTTTTCTGTGTGGAGTTTGCATGGACTCTCTCCGGTTTCTCCAGCTTCCTCCCACGGTCCAAAGACACGCACTTAATAGGTTAATTGGTGACTCTAAATTGGCCGTAGGTGTGAATGTGAGTGTGAATGGTTTTTGGTCTCCATGTGTCCTGTGATGAATTAACAACCCAAAGCCAGCTGGGATAGGCTCCAGGCCCACTGTGACCCTGATGAGGATGAGGTTACAGATAATGCATGGATGGATGGATGGACTTGTTACCTTAGAATGAACCCTTAATATTTAGAGATGCTGTGGGTCTTCTTCCACAAGCCCGCCATGTTGAACAGCCAACTAAATGCTGGCCCTAGATTGGTTCTTGTGGATTTTTTTTTTGCATGTTTCATAGTCACTGTAGTTTCTTCATCGTGCTAGGAAAGAGAGGGAGCGAGCAAACAGTTTGAGGTGAGGTGACACTAATATAGACAACATCCAAACAGGACAGAAGTCAGGGTGGATGTATGGTGTCAGGAAGATTGTTCGTACCCCATTCTTCTTATTATTTTTCAAAGCATGTCCTTAATCGTTCCTAAACCTCAACCAAGTGTTTATTATTGTCGCCATGACACCGATGTACCCCCAAAGCTACCAGCACATTAGTCCTGTATCGCCATGATAGTGACCGGATTTTCAATCCCACCGTTATTTCATGATGGTTTACCTCCAATGCAGTGACCACATTATCACTACTGCAATATTAAATCAGGTCAGGACACTGTAGCATCATGGAAAAACTAGCAGTATATTGTAATACAATACAATGAGTAATGGCTACTATTATGCAGCTGCACAATTTCCATGGGGAAATAGCACAGGAACATTTAAACATGATTTATTAACTGCACTGCTCTAAAAGGAAAATCCAAACAACCAGCTCCAATTACTCCTTGTAGTTAAAAAGGCATCACAATAGAAAAACCTGAAAAATGTACCAGAGAAAAGAAAATGGAGAATTTCTTTTGTGCACTAAAAAAAGTATAAAATGTCAAACAGAAACAAACACAAAGTTTCCACTGTCAGCGACCAAGTTTTTTTTTTTTCTCATTACAGAACTTCAATCTTATTGTTTTTCTGACTTCAGCCTTCCAGCAAGCCAATTTCTATAGTCGTTCAGCCCAGAAAAGAGCAAGAGAAAGATTTGTTGCAATATGGAGAGTCTTGTCACTCTCGAGAACACAGACACACTTTAAACCTGCAATCTGTTACTTTTCCACCATTAAAAACTAAAGTCTGGAGAGCTTTTATTGTGACTTTGGGAAGATATTTCATTTCTCTTGCAGTAAAAATATCATCTGACCAGATATGATAACTTATGCGAAATGGACTGGCTTCAAAAATGTCTATGTCAATAGCTTGAAAACAAACTAAATATGAAAGATGAGGGATTACAAGATTATTTAAATGGATTGAGTTTCCTTATACCAGGATTTCTATTTTTCCAGCCACTGAGATAATCAATCACAACACCGTGCACTTTTTTATTTCTTATAAATGTTTTATAAATTGTTTTCCATTTGGCTTCCTGCGTGGTCATAAAACACACGAGGAACAAAACTTTCAGTGAACTTTTTACATTAACGGATAGTTTGATTGCTTTAGGTTTGTGGATGTGGTGTGTTTGTGGTCTTCAAGGTCATCTTCCTCCCCTGGTGGTCCTACTGTTTCCTCAGCGCAGCAGCTCAGGGCCTCATTACTGCTCACTTTATCTCTGGAGGGAGGCTGAGGGTCAAAGCCAAGCTCTCACTCACCGCCTCCATCTAACTTCATACACACATAGCCGCACACATACACTTGCAGGGCCATGATCTGCAATACCACCATCAGATCTTTCATGGTATAGATCAAGCATGTTTTGCTACACTCTTTCCCCACATTTCATTTTTTATCTCACAACTCTTCCTTGCCTTTCCTTTGCCCGCATTTCTTTCACTTACGCAACGTGTAGTTCTGTATCTCCATAGTTTTTCCACACCAGGACAGCCTGTGATTTATACATAATTAAAGCTCGTTTAACTGGCATAGTGTACTTGTTGTCCTCATAACAGAAGTGTTGTTAATTAAAAAAGCTGTTGCAGGGTCAAATTAACCTCTGGCGAGGAGAGAAGCACTTAAACTTATGCAATCTGTTTTTTTTCATTGATATATGATGTTCATATTAGTACAGCAGTGTGTATTGGAGAGGGATAGACAGATTTTTGTTTCCATCCATTTTAATATTTCAGCATTAACTTATTGGCTATCCACTTTCCATCCGTAGGCTACATAGGCACACAGGAGCAGTGATCATTTAAGTCAATCGGGCAGATCAACATTTGGGGAAATACACTTATTTGCCTTCTTTCTAAGAGTTAGATGAGAAGATTGAAACCACAGTTAGCCCGTCTTTGTCCAAAGTTAATACAACTTTCAGTTTTACAGTGTGCTGGATTATTTCTTGGCTGGAGTGCCAACATGCACAGAAGTTAGGAAACAGTAAGAGGTGCTGGTAGGTTGTTTCCTTCGGACAGAGCAAGGATCTATCTGTTCACCCCTGTCTCCAGTCTGTAATCTAAGATAGCAAAACTAACGTATTGATCTGATCTTATATAACTCTCTGTAGGAAACCAAATAAGTGGAAATATCGAAAAAAAAAAACTGACTTTGGTCCAATAACCATGAAAGTTTGACACGGTCCATTGAGACTTCCTCTGCTACCAAGCAGCTCTGCCTCCAAAAAGTGTTTGCATGACCAAAACTTCAGCCTGCCAAAATAAAAAATAAAAAAAATACAGGAAGGTAGCAGCAATTTATAACACTGAGCCAATAACTCACTCCCCCAGCAGCAGAATTTCTAGCTGGAATGAAACAGCCTTTTATAGTGCCAAGCAGAGAGAGACACCAGCATAGACTTAGAGAAAATAAGAGAAGCAGTGCAGACTAAAACAAAAAAAAAAAGTACAAATAAATAACAGCAAGAGAGAATAGCAGAGAGGAGTGTGAAGGAGAGAGAGCTTCATAAATTGTAGCCCCGTGCAGGGCTGCAGGGAGGGTGAGCAGCCTGATGAATAGAGCCATCAGCCTAAGCAGAGGCTACAGAGCAGCCTGCCATCTGCCTGCCCATTACTAGAATAGAGTGTATGACGGTCTGCTCTCATCTGCAGGCCCCACTGGCATCGCTGGCAACCAAGAACATTTCTATATATGTGTGTGTGTGTACGTCTCCAAACGGGACGAGATGTCCTTGCCTAGACAGAATCATAACCACATTTCCGTAGTGTCTTCCGTTCTGTTTTTAATTTGTGTGGGTGAATGCATTTGTCAGGCGCTTGTATCTATTTGAAGCATATTGTGTCAAACTCAAACTGTCTGTGTGTGTGTGTGTGTGTGTGTCGACAGAAAAGGAGGCGAGGGTGGCCCTCAGAGAAGAGTTACAGCAGCGTGGCAGACGCTTCACACCTCATTGGCAAGGAAGGAGAGCCAATCACCGCCAGCAGATCCGCCCCTCAGGCTGCCGGTCTATTCCTCAGTATCCTTGATGAGTTACAGAAAGGAAGAAAGAAAGAAAGAGAAAGAGAGAGAGAAAGTATTGGGGAAAAGTAAGAAAAAGGCGAGAGGGAGAGTTAGACAGAACAAAAGAACAAAACAGGAGAGTAAATGCAAACACAAGAATGGGGATGGATTGTGTGGAGAGAGACACTAAAAGGCACAAAGAGACGCACAGATGGATAAGAGCTGCTGAAGAGGGAGTGTGGGGGGAAAACTTTAAAGGGAAAAGCTATTTTTTTTTTCTTCAGAGAAGGTCATTAAATCAAATGTGATTAGTCATCATGGTGGAGGATATTTTCTTTTGTATCGCAGAGTTGAGTGCATTCTTTTTCTGAGTCACTTTCTTTAGAGGAACTGAGGCAATATAGGGGCTGAAATATCATAAAAGCACTGAAATGAAATTGTAGCGTTATCCTAATCTCTTTATACAGGCCAATACAGGAACTGGTGTCGGCGGCAGTGACAAAGTCTCAGTGTTTATACAGAGACAGATGGTGCAGAGCACTTATAGAGACAGCGAAAGCCATACTGACAGAAGCTGATACAAATAACCATCGAAATGGCATACAGTATGGGTAGAAGTGCAGTTTGAAATGTCTTGCACATTAAGGACGCCTACAATACGAGATGAGGATAATTACCATGAGGAATAGCGTGAAATCGTTTATAGCATCACAGAATAGTAACATATTACAGCATTACTTCCAGAGGCCTTAATTGACAATGCAGTGCAGATCCTTTAAAATCATGCCTGCGTGTGACAATATTGTGAAAGTAGTCAAGAAAAAACATGTATTTTCCTCTGTAATGCTTTTTATTTAAACATTTTTGTAGTGAACTTGTTTTCTCTGCAGTCATGAGTTCTTCCGCCTTTGTTAAAGCATTGAGCGAGGTCTCGTGCACAGGAAGTCACAGGTAATGTTACCAACCTTTTCAGGCTTCGTTGTAGCCATCAAGATGGACACCGATATCATCCCGTTAATGAGATTAGTTGGCTGAACTTTAACCGCACTCCTCTTTCTGGTGAGCGGAAGTGGTTTCCATCACTGCAGATTTTCTCTCGGGACGGGGCGTAACACTTCCAACCTGTCGACCTACACGTGTACGTCTATCTACCAAAATAAAAGAATTTTCATTTTAGAAGAAAGTTGGTCCGAGAAAATCATGCAGACTTTTTAAGTTGGTAAATGTGTGATCTTCAGAGGTCACACTTTTGATTAATAAGATTTTGTGTTCTTTTTATAACCTTGTTTTTTTTTTTAATTTACGCCTCAACATTCTATGAAAAAAAAAAAACTGATTTACCTTCAGATGTAATACCTGTATTTCAAAATTTCTTCTCCTCGCTCACCGCTGCCTCCACCACGTCGACCCCGTCCCCGCAGCCATCGGCCTTCGAGATCTCCGACACAATTTGAACACCGCCTGTTGTCAATTCAAGCGTTTTGGAACAGCTTAGTGCTCAAGGACATCTCAGCTACCGTTGGTGGAGTCTCACAGAGATGGGAATTTTTTAATTTTTTTATTTGATCTGTTCAGCTCTGTTATTTTAAACACGTTATGAAAAAAAGAAAAGAAAAAAAACTTATATTAAAATCTCATTACCACCTGACAAATGGAAGATTTCAAGAGTGGCTTCAGGAGGTGTGTATACTGTATAAATTCCTAGCTAATTTAACACTACATTAACTTTGAATTGCATTATACCCTTCCATAATATACTTTTCTTCTGGAAACACTTCAAACTCAAAGCTCTTGCCTGGGCAGCCCTCCATCTACATGTACGAGCTATCGTTGAACTTTAGAAAAAAGGTTGCTGAGGTCGTGGATGAGGCCTTGAAAAGGAAAAGGTAAGCTCCGTGTTTGGATCTCATGATTCTCTAATCATCCTTTAACTATGTTAGACAGGATATAATCTTATTATAGACAGAATACGCCGTTAAATCACTTATCTTGGCTCGGAGGTACTGGGTCAGATAGAGGGAGTCATACAGCTTGTGTCAGTCACAGAGGGGAAAAACAAGTGGGGCGAAAAAAAGAAGGAAAGAAAATAGCCTTGATGTGCTCTGTAGAGAAACACCTGCCATGAACTCCAATACCCATTATTCCCAACCTTTAGAAAACCCCTCACACACACCACCCACTGTATAATAGAAGTCAACCCCTCACCCCTTCGAGACTCCAAAAGTCAAAAAGCAAAAGGACAGCTGACTGACAGACAGAGGGGGATTAGTCACAATGAATCACATGCTTGCACGCACACACACACACACACAACCACACACCCTTCCTCTCTCACTCCGTCCACCACACACTCTTCTTCCGATGCAGAATTAAGATAACGTCTCCTCTGCGATCACCTGCCTCCACATCAAACCCAGACCGTGTCCCCTCCGACGTCCACTTACACACACTGTTACTGCATAAAAAGTGGATGGATGGCTGCATAACTACCCCACACACACACACACACACACACACACACACACACACACACAGTGTCTGTCTATCCAGTTAAACCGAACCCAGAGAGTCTGGCAGAGTGCAGACAGCGTAGAGAAGCCGTCTCCTCCAAGGCGACATTAGCTTGGGAGACTGAGCAGAGAAGAAATACACTCCAAGAAAAGGAAGAAGAGTCGAGGAAGAAAGGCAGAAAAGAAGTAGATAAGTAAAAGGGAAAGAGGGACAGTCAGAGGATAAGAAAGAGGTAGAACTCACTGTGGAGTCACACAGCAGAGCTATATAAAGAAAGACGGATAAAGAAACAGAGAGAAAGATAGATGATGAACCATAACATCTGGGACGAATATTTCCCCCCTGCGTTTCAGTCCCCGTCTCTTGGGCTCATTCACTCCGTTTGGCAAAATGTCGTCGTGACAACATGAGGACCATATCCATCAAAGATGTACAATGTTTGCTATAATTAGCATAAAGCACATACACGCACAGAACAAACGCATACTCTTGAGACGGAGACCACTGAATATTTATGGAGAAGAAGTTCAACAATAGTTCCTGCATCGTCTTTTATTTCCTGTGATCAGACATTGTTACAAGTGTTGGTCAGGATGAACACTCGACACGCACATCGTTACATTATTAACATAACACAAATTCACACAAACGGATGCAAAGAAGAAACAGATGTGTACATGTGTTTTTTTTGTGTACAGGATTGTGCATTAGGAGCAGTGATTTATGGACAACAAAATAGGACTGACTTTTATTCATAAAAATAGACTTTTATTTTTTACTAACAGTGCTGCACTGAGGGGGGTTGGGTCCAAGCGGCCTGTGACAGAGGTAACTTGCTTTCTCGTGGTTGTACCGGTACATTTTTACTGGCCTACTAGCGGGCCAAGCTCAGGCCTGGTGGGTCCCGTCGGCCCCGTGCTGTCGCTCCAAAATGGCACAGTGTCACTCCCTACATACTCACGGGAGAGATAGACGAAAGGTAAGAGAGGTGGGGAAAGAGGTAAGGATCTAAGGGGAAGGGTGTCTATTTCTCTCTCAGGGTGCTGTGTTCGGTGCCTGTAGTCTGGTTCGGTTTGGTTCACCACAGGGTTTTGAGTGTATGTGTCTTGGTGCTGACTCATTCCTCACTTCCTCCGCTCCGGTTTTGGTCTGTCTGTCAGTCGGTCGATAATAAGTAATCCCACACCATAAACTCTTCATTGCTCCCTCTTTCTCTTTCTCTCTCGTCCTTAACCCCCGGGCCTCAACTTGCTCTGCAGACAAAAAACAAAACAAAACAAAACAAAACAAACCAAAAAAAAAAAAAACAGAGAGAGAAGAGAACATTAAAAAGATGGAGAGGCGAATAAAAAACAAATTCTAAATAGACAAACAAACAGCAGAGAAAGATATTATGTCACACAGGATAGACAAGACAGAGAGAGGAAGGCCTGAGAGTACAATAAAAAGGGAGGAGGATGGAGTGAGTTGGACCTGAGGGCAGTGGAATCTATGTTAGCGATAAGTGCAACCACAAATCCCCAGCACTCCCTGTCAATAACCATTTGAACTGGTCTATTGCAGCTGATACCACAGGATGAAAACTGCCTAAGAGGAGAGTGAAAGAAGAAAAGAAACAAGGAACATAAGGAAGGGAATTAGGGCGACTGAAAGCAAGCAAGATAAAAAACAACTTCTTCTCACTGACCAACTTAATAACGGTGTTGTGGACGAGGTTCGTTCGTGTCAGTAACATTTCATCCCTGCAGAGGATTCAGAGTTTATTCTGTGCGTTATTGATCCGCGCACGGAATGATTATTGACAAAGGTCTGCCAAACAGTCTGCTACTGTAAAGCCCGGGTTATGACAAGGCGCTGACTTTGAAGAATTCACTCGGAGGATGATTCCAGTTTATCTGAGCCTTACTTTAAAGGTCTGTCCATCATTTCTATTGGTTATGATAACAGTGTATGTACAGCACCAAACAAGCAACAGACATTAGTGATTCTACTGCATTAAATTTGTCCCGCCGCACTTGCCGTATTACCTTATTGTAACTGACATTTCAGGTTTTAGGTTTGGTTTATACTTCCAAGTAACTAGTTTACAACTTGATTCGGATTTCTCAGATCTACAGATGCCCAACTGATCCCCTATTTTAAAAACATGAAGTCAGAGATTGCTGTGACACTAAAAAACAGTTTCTGGGGCTGTGACTGAATGAACGTACAAGTGTGACACATGGTGCCTGATTGCAAACGCCTCGTCTCCTAGCGTGAAGGAGAAACTCCGTTTTGCTGGGACAAATGTTCGCCTCTGGTTTAAAACACAGGGCAGATGAAACAATGGTGAAGGTTTCATCTATGTTGTGGTTTGCGCTTGTCAGTCTTGACCGTCAACGAACTGTAAAAAATCACTGCAGCATCACGCTGCAACTAAACTTTTCGGAGCTGAGTGATCCCGTAGAAATCCACCTCTGAGCTGCGTCTATGAACTCTCCTTCACTGGCAGAGTGAGTCTGGAGGGCAATACGAGGCACAGTCCAGGAGCTGAAACAATGATCTGAAACTCGCTATAAAAGCTGTAAAGCCCAGGGGGGGGGCTGCGGATCGAGGTGATAATTCTCTGTAGGTTCAAGCACTACCAGTGACCCCTTTCACACTGTTACATTGTTTTCACATTTATCGATCATAGCCATTTTGGGGGACACGCGCAGTGCATGTTAAGTGACAAACGCTGAATATTATATTTGTGCATAAGAAAGCTCAGCTAAGTGTGGCTAACCTGGGTGTTTATTTAACACCTCTATGCGTGTCTAATTACTTCTGTTTTTTTATATTGATGTGTTCAATTAACACATCAAAAGATCAGACATCAAAAAATAATAATAATTTAATGGTCAAACTAGTTCATTACAAGTTAAAAATGTATTTTTTTTATAAAGTTTTGATTGACATGTCAATATCAAAGATGATGTTAGAAGAGCCAGCTCCTTTTTTTTCTCCAGCCTGATTCTTGCAAACATAACACCCGCTGAAACCACAAACAGAGATCTAGCTTGGCCCTTTGAGAGTAAAAGTGAGATGGAAGGGTCAGTCTAAAAAAAAAAAAAATGAAGTGGAGAAAGAAGAGATAGGGAGCAAGAGGCGGCCATGCGGCGAGAATATAGAATGAGGAGGCGAGCAGTGGATGGAGAGATCGGCCTCCATGATAAACTCTTTTTTTTTTATAGAGGGAGAGAGAAAGAGACTTTATCTGTCCTTCGACTGCCTCTTCCTCACGGTTTGCTATCTGGACTTGTTAAGTGCCGAATGCATTAGAAATGTGACTAGGGATGAAGGGATTGCGGATGGAGGGAGTGAAGGAGAAATGGTGGCAGGGGCAGAGAGGCCACAAAAGAGAGTGAAAGTGGGTCTAAATGTTATCACTGACCGCGGCGATAAGAACGCTAATTATCAGTGACAAAGGCCGGGCTGCTGACAACGGCTTGGTCTCGGCTCACTCCAGTTGAGGGGTCTATATTGTAAAAACTGAGATTTGGAAGGGGGATTTAGGATTTTTATCCTCAGTGAGATGGCGTCGTGGACATTCCTATTATATCCCCACAGCGCTGCAGTTCTTAGTGGACGGATGAAGAAGGGGAACGAGATTTTGCTTGTTTGAAAACTGTCTGAGAAATGCTATCGAGCATCTTCGACCGAAAGGGCAAGGAGATGAGAGACGGCCTGTTTAGAGGGCACGTTTGGTTGTTCTGACCTCCAGAGGTCAAAGTCACGTCCTTTGACATTTGTTCTCGATTGCGGCTTCCTGCTCGGCTCCGATAAAGCTGTGTAAACATCCTAATCACGAAGCAGCATCAGCTCATATCAATCCTACTTCATTCCTTCCCCTCTGTGTAATTCTGCATATTATTCCTTTAAAGCCTTATCACAGAACTGTTTTAATAATGACTTTAAAAGCAAGTCTTAGACAGATAAGCGCAGACGAACAGTGAGTGTGCCGTGATTGCCGCGGGGTGATAAACACAAGCGGATTACCATATCGTCTCAGGCTTGCTTGCAAACAATTTACAACATCATAACAGCATCCGGCCTGTGAACGCACCCTCGTTGAATCTTGACGAGGATACAGGTATCTTTCTTAAAAAATGTACACGCACACAAACACGCACGCACTCGATGAATAAAACATTGTGTAATTTACATGATGTATAGCTTAAAAATCTGCCAGCATCTGACTTTGAGATCTAATACTAATACTCACGAGAGTGAGCGAGAGACGCAAAACTCACTTTTCCTCATTTCCGGGCAAAACAATGCAATTGTAAGGAAAAAAAATCTAATAGAAAAAGCGCCGTGAATATAAATTGAGCCTCGTTGGGGGCGAATGGAAGTTACATACTGCAAAGTGAGAGAGAGGGGGGGGGAATCAAGTTAATATCAACCTGAGTGACATTACTATTACCATACAGTGTGAGAGAGGACAGTGGTATCCAAATAGCAGCGGCCACTCCCTTTGGTCTTATTACATTAAAAAACACACACAGAGACAGCCGGGGGGGAACGCCTGTGTCAGCAGGTATTATGGAAATAGATCGTAAGGTTTAAACTGGCTATTTAGAGGGGGCTTTATTCAGGCGCCAGTAACCCAGTGGAAATGATATTCTCCTGTCTAAAAGCAAGGAGCCAGCGCGTGTAAATGGATGCTAGTGGGCATGTGTGTGTACATTATATTAATTCATTTAGACATTTAAAAAGGGATATCGGCTCTACTGTAGCAACCTTACACATCTATGTGCCCGATGACGTATGCTGGAGCTAACACACACACACACACATGGGACTACTTTGTAATACACACATCAATTCAACTGAAAGCTACACTACAACTTACATATCATCTGTCCATGAGGGTTCATGCTTCTCATTCTTTTTAGAGGGGGAAAAAATGAGTGTATTTTATAAGTATTTTCCTCACATGCAAGAACGTGATTGCGCACAATTAAGCGCTCATTAATTTCACTTAACAAGCGTGCAGCAGACATGCCGTATGCATAACGTTCATATGCAAAACGATGCTAGTAACAGGTGTGGCAGATTATGTCCAAATGACATGACATTTAGCTTAGTGTGGTAGATACGCACCTGTTTGGCGTTGTTGACACACTGGAGGTAAAGGGCTGCTATGTTGGAGCAGTTCAGGGTTTTTCCGACGTTCTCTTTGTAGCATGCCAGGATCTGGCCCT
The DNA here is from genome assembly GCF_000972845.2 of Larimichthys crocea. Taxonomy (NCBI): domain Eukaryota; kingdom Metazoa; phylum Chordata; class Actinopteri; family Sciaenidae; genus Larimichthys; species Larimichthys crocea. The sequence continues at coordinate 8,661,734 of NC_040030.1, read as the reverse complement.
GCAGGTCGGCGCACAAGGGATACATCTCATACCGCCTGCGGGGGTGAGAGAAACAGTGTGAAAATGGAGGAGATACAGTGTAAGAGAGGACAAGAGGATGAGGGCGTGATGAACAGTGTGAGTTAAACGGAAGGGATAAAAGTGTAAGACGAGAGGACAGAGTGATGAATGTGTGAGGGAGAAAAGAGTCAAAGGTGGACGGACAATGAAGAGAAAATGGTAAATGCATAAATATGGGCACTGACAAAATGAGAATGAGAAGTGAAGAGGAATAAAGACATGTTGTTGGTTTGGAAAATGAGTAAATCGATCGGTCATTTTTATCTCAGGAGAGCTCATGGCACTGAGTGATACTGCGGTCGACAGTGTGTGTGTGTGTGCGCACCCATTCCCTTTTCTATTACTACTGGAGTCCAAAATACCTGAAGCAAAAATCAACAATACTGTATCTGCTGCAAGGAAGGTCAAAGGTCAACACAGCCTCCTACAACCTGCTGTGACGACCATGCCGATCTGTGCATTACAACAACATCGACACAGACGCCAGTGGGTTTTCTAAAAACGAAGAATAAGAGGTGTCAACAGTCGCTTTGTCCCCTTTGAAAAGGGAGATTCGTCCGTGCCATGGGACTTAATGGAAGACAAGCAAACTTAGCCAATCAATGTGTGATGCAGACAAAACGAGAAAAGGGCATTGGTTCAATCTAGACAAGCAATAAGGCGTACTTGTTATCATGTGATGATGATAATGATGATGAGGTTAAAATTACGGGCAGCTAAGTATACCTTTATGGTAAATTAGCCCTAGTTCTTATGTGTTACCACTAAGAACACTTTTAAAAAAAGACCTCAAGGAAGAGTGTATTGATCCTTCCACTGGGCGCCAGTGAATCCATCCATTGATGCAGGAAGGCTCCCTGAGAGTGTCAACCATTAAATACTGGGTAGCTGTCACCTTGGGCTGGTCTAAATAGCAAATTCAATCTTTTAGCAACCAAGAGGAGGTTGTTGTTGTAGATTGTGAATGCTAATACCTCTGGTTATAGGACACGCATCACTAGCTTTGCACACTCGAGACTGTCCTTGAGGTCTGCACCCAGCTTTAGTGCTGCAGTCTTAACTGGCATGATCCAGATGCTAGCACTTCTAATGGTGGATGCTACTGCTAAACTCCAGTGCATTTCATCGGGACTCTTCCATTAGGAGTTGGATCCTTCAGCCAATCTAAGTGGTGGGATGTATCACGAGCCCCGGTGCCGTTAACTGCTTTTGTCTGTCTCTTCACACACCCCATAAAAATCTATAATGATGACACGTGCACATGCTAGGGCTATTATGTTAATGGTTGTGTCATCGTTTTGTTCACACCAGTGCTCAGGACACTCCATCTGCCTCACTAAACGCCTTGCGCGAGTGTGAAGAGAAAGGGATTTTGCCCGTCAGCAACTCTGGCGTTCTCAGAGGAATATTGGGGGTGAAGCCGAGCCCCTGTAGTCAGAATCAGATGTTTGATCTGCCCCCTGGAGTGAGAAATTACCCCCCTATGGTTGGATCCAAAGCAGGGGGATTGGTGGCATGGGTCATTACCCGGGGTGAGATGCAGCAGGAAGCTGGCGCGGTGGAGATTTGTGCATCAACACATGGTCATATTTGTTAGGGAGGCCCGGAAAAAATCTATAGTCCTTGTAAGTGCAGGTCATTGACAATTTGTGACAACATGAGAGGTGCTCTCCACACCTTCAACAACTTCGACAGGAGTGTGATCAATCAATACACTTCATCATTCGCAATCCAATGTAGTGCTCAAACGAGAGAAATATTCTAAAGCTAGTGAGGAGTACTTCAAGGATTAACTCAGGAGTCAGTCATTTAGTCAAAATATGGTTATTTGCTTTCTTGCCTCAAATTTAATGATCATTCTTGGTATGGTGAATATGAAGTCATATTCAAGAGACAGTTAAACGGTTAGAGTTTTGTATGAAGTGGATATACATGTTAGTCAGTGAGCTTTATCGGTGCTAGTAGGTGGATTTTAATAGTTGCTTGTTGTATTTAATATATATATTTACTGTGCAGACATGGGAGTGGTTGATTTTAAGGTGGGTCTTTGAGCACAGACCAGAACATTATGCTGTTAGGTGTGGAGCTGGTTCGGCATTTGTGGATCCACTGGGGAGGATTTCAGTCATTCGCTAGAAGACATGACAAGGCCATTGCTCTGCGTCTGGGTATTGAACGATGACAGCAGCACTAACAGAAATCGCTGCCATCCTATTCCTATGGATCCCGGCGCTCATTTATTACACCGCCTATGGGCATCTACAGGGACCGGGGGAGCCACATACACCCACTAATTACTTTCTTAAGCGTTCGCGTTAATGCCAGGTGCATCCTGCTGATACAAACCACAGTGTTTATCACCAGTAATGGCCTCTGAGAAAGAGAGAGAGAAAGGAAGACGGGGAAGGGAGGGAGGGAGAGAGAGAGGGAGAAAAAGGATGAGGTGGGGGGTGGAAAGAAATGAAGAGCATTTCTTGATGAGCAACTAGACAGTGGTACTTCTATTTTTGCTTGCTCTTTGGTTCTCTCTGTAGGGAAGGGGCTGCGACAGAGGTTGAGTTAATCATGGAGACAATAACACTGTCACACACACTCTGTGGTGGCACACTGCATCCGCTATCGTCTATCATTAAGATTAACATTAAGTTCCCGCCACCAACCGCGCAGAGCCGGTACGGAAAGACTACAAACCTCCCTCCTCCTCAGTTTTACATTAGGTCCCCTTGTGTCATTTACTATAGCACGACTGCTGTGGCGCTATGCAGCAGGGTGAGCCAAGGCAAAAACGATAGACATGTCATAACATGAATCCGCTTATAAATTATAACCACCGCAATATTACCTTCTTACCTTTGGTGTTATGAAACTTACCCACATGTTTAGCTCAATAATATAAAGTCACAAAATACAATATATTAAAGGAAATAAGATACTCATGTCACACAATTGAATGTGGTCATATCAAAACTTATCTAAAACAAAGAAACTTTTTTGTTTTTCCAAGTTTTTGGCCTTAGGTACTCAAATTATTTTAGGCTAGTTATGAATATAAACTCAAGTTCTTGAAGTCAGCTTAAGGGAAGCTAGGGGGGATTTTGAACCTTGGATTTAATTACAATTTGCACCAACAATACCTCCTGACTTAGCTACTGTATATCAAATGCCACAAAAAACAGGACAAATATTAGGTTATTAATGTTGGATTCCGAGCAAGATGGATTTAAGTATCACAAGTAACATGCTGCAGGATACACAGTAGATTCCTCTACTGTGGGAATCACAGGGTATAATTATAAATATAGTCAAAAACAACTATGAATCATCCTGTTCCCATGTAACCTGAGCAGGAAGGCATTCATAAACACAGAGGCTGTTTCACATTCTCAAAGTAAAATCTCCTTTTTGGCTGTTTAAATGATTTACAGGAAACGATAAAAAAAAAGGGAGGTGAAGGCCAGAGGAAGCTCTAGTCTGGTCTGAATGTAGAATTGGACTTTTTGGTTAAGGGATTAACACTTCTGCCTTTGACCCCTTTTTAAATGAAGCAATGTCTAACCTATGACCTCTTATCAAAGGGTGCGTGTCCACGAGCTATGAGCGGGCTCAAGTGAAGAGTTTCCCTCTCAGGTTATTTAAGTTTAACCATATTTTAGAGGCTTGAGGATGTAAAACTACACAGAATCTAACAGGAAAACATCTTTTCTCGTTACCACTACCTAGAGGAATAAGCCCGATGCTGCTCTTTAAACACCAAACACACTATCCACACTTACACACAGGCAAATATTATAATATTACATTATAAATGTCACACACACACATCAATAGATTATGCTACAGGTTATAGAACGAGCCAGTAAATGTCCCACATCTCCCCCTGACTCCATCTTTCTTTCCTCACCATCTCCATCTTCCCTTTATTTCTCTCTCCTTTATTTCCTCCCTCTATTCCCAGAGGTTCATGGGATATTTAATAAAGTCCCATGTGGAGGGAGGCACTGAAACAAATAAAGACATCTTGCTAGAAACATTTGGTTATTATTTGCTGTGTGTGTGTGTGTGTATGTGCGCGCGCGTGTGTGTGTGATGCACCCCCTGTACCCCAGAGACAGTAAATCTAAACAGTCATATAGGGGTCTCGCCTCCTGCCATCAGTAGCAGTAAAGGTCTCTATAACAACACCTTATCCACCCCAACCCCCACCCATATATACACACACACACACACACACACACACACACACACACACACACACACGCACACACACACACACACACACCAAGAAGGTCCCTATTGCTTTGATCCTCTGATAGGAATGAAAGGGACGAGTAAGGTTGGTTTAGATATCTACATTACAGTTTCTCTGTGTCATAAATCACAAAGCGGAGAGATGAATAGAGGGAATAGAAAGAGGACAGAGCGGAGAGAGGAGGAGGGGGGGGGCGCTCTGTTGAGAAAAGACGCTTTATTAGAGAGACTGAGACAGAGAAGAAAGCATGGAAAAGACGAGGAGAAGAGGGGCGTCTATATAGATAGAAGCCTGGAGAGGAGAGATGCAGGAGAAGAAGAAGAAGACCCTCCAGAAAACACTCCTGAAGCTCTCCGCTCACTTCCTTTGTAAAGTTTTTCTTCAGGAGAGAGTGGAAAACGAGGTTGAGAGGAGGGGCAGAAATGATACGAGAGGGGGGGAATGTGTCCCATTTAACATGTAATAAAGCAGAACAGATTACCTGCCCACTTCCTCTCACTGTCCGTCTCCCTCCTCAAGGTGTCCCTATATCATTTAATACAATCCCTTCTTTCAAGCCTCCCGCTGCTCAAGTCAGCACATTTCCATGGAGGGGACATATCTAATAGCTTCGTGGCAACAGCTACATTTTTCAAAGAACATATTGACCACAAGCTGGGGGGACGTATTGATGATCGATGTTGAGATTTTCATACAATATGCATGTGTTATGCCAATAGACTGAGCAAGGATCAGTGTCAGTGCATTTTTCAGACCAACATATATTGACCATGACTACCATCTACTGTAACAAGAGTAGAGTTGTGCACTAAAATGAGATTCATAGATCTCTGTTAAGGATACAACATGCTTCGATAGTTGAACAAAGTGTGAGACGCGTCTTGAAACATATAAGTCCATCTGTCATAATTTAAGATATATTACAACTCAGACCAAGGCGCGGGGCAAACAGACAAACAGACATTGTTCATTCCAGTGCTCCACAGCAATAAACTGACCTATGCAAAAAGAATGACTGATTTCACAAACTGGCTCCAGGAGATTGAAGTTTTCACGCCACCTGCAAAAGAGTTTTCTTCCTCTAACATAGACAACAAAATAAATACATAAAGGCTGGAGCCAGCTAAAGATCGAACACATTTGTCTACCTCTTTTGGTACCTCTACAGATAAAAATACAGACTCTAAGGTAATGAAAACACAACAATTCTTGTTTCTAGGTGATTATACATGAATAAAAACATACTTATGAATCTAATATTCCATCTCTATCGTATTCTGCTAATGAATCCCCCAAAATCTAAACACTGGACCTTTAACAAAGAGGCAGTTTGACTGATTTTCTGACACCAAATTATGATAATTTAACAGAAAACCCCAACGTTCTAACACGTTCAATATATTATAACAAGGTGGAACATCTCTAAAGTCTCTAAAACAGGAAACGTGATCAAATAATTAGTAAAACAAGATTCCTAGTCTGACCAGATATTTTCCACAAGCTGTGGCACATCCATAAGCGACACATACTGTAGCTCTATCGATAGTATGGATTACATTCGTCTGACACCAGATTGAGTTCCAAATCACCACATTGTCTATTTATCATCATTTGGGTCCACTTAGGGGTTAATAGGGTTAAAGGGTGGGTGCTGGTTCCCCCTTAAAAAGCCCTCATGTTCTCTCTAGTTAAGGCAGGCGCCAGTACCGAGGGGGGTAAATAAATACAAATGATCCAGTTAAGGAGAAAAATGACACACATTTCACTCACGCTGCTTTTAAAAAGCAGACCTGAGTGACCCCCCGCAGTGAAATCCATCAGCATGGATAAGAGATTGAATGAGAGAGAGAGAGAGAAAAGAGAGAGAGAGAGAGAAAATCAAGAGTGAAGGGATAAAACACTGCCAAAGGAAGGAGAGAGAGAAAGCATATGAGTGAGCAGACGATAATAAAGAGGGAGTGAGTGGGAGAGATTTAAATCGAGACAGAAAACACTGTTCTTAAGTGAGAGGTGAGAGAGACAGAGAGGGATGAATGGGTGAGAGGAAAAAGAAGGCGAGCGCGTGTCCTTTCTGACCTCTCTTTATACACACACACTCTCGCAAGAGGACTGGTGTCTGGCGTCAGAAGAAGAGCACATTTTAGATAATACACAAACACGTAGAAACATGCAGCCGCACTGCAATTACAAGGTTCCTTTAAAATGGCGAGGAGCTGCTGCAGTGCTTTGTGATAAGTAAATGTGCCATTTTCTGCACATCTAAAAAAAATTGTTATGTGTCACTTTATTTCCTGTTCCATCATTCATGTAAAAAAAAAGCAAACAAACAAACAAAACAGAAAAGCAGCAAAAGCTGTGAGTGGGTTTTTCCAATCATTTTCAGTATGGCACTAAATCAGCCACTAAAAGGTGTGTGTGTGCATTGCGTGTCCATGTGTGCTCCCACACAGGTCTCTCGAATTGTGTGTGCTTTTTACAGCCGGCACAGCGAAGCTCTTAAGGCCGATAGAAGAGCTTTTAAAGCAGTTATTGACTTCTGCCTCCTCGGCTGACCACCATCTTGTCTTTGCACCCAGGTTGCCTAGCTACGGGATTGTGGTTTGACCTCACCTGACCGTGGGGTCAAAGCGTCGCTCGGTCTGTCCTAACTTGCAGACGACTACAAAAAAAAACACCACTGCGTCAGCGACTGTACTTTGGACTAACTTGCCTGCCAAATTCATTCCCGTCATTTTTTTAGTAATTAAAAGTGCGGCATAGCACAATTAAACATCAATAAATCATTACCTCATTAATTTTGGAACATCGGTATGATTCCCTAAAACAAACAGGAGAGCTGCCAAGAAAATGGAACGCCTCTACCTGCCTCCACACCTTATTTACATTTTTGTAGCAGCAGGGTGGATTTTTTTTTTTTTGCAGAGAACCTGCTGGATTTTCTCCAGCGTATTTATCCTCCTTCAGTCGTGTGAAATCAAAAACAAATGCACAACCCACAACCGTCTTAACAAGAAGCAATGGTTTTCAGAAAATTAAGGAAATGTGGTCTTAAACTTAACTGACATTATTGTTAATGACCGTACCCCTTGTTTATTGTAAATATGACAATGACATCTTTTCTAAAAGTGCTGCAGCAACTTTATCTTCATTTTCTGGTGATATTGCAGGAAGTGTATCATTGTAGATGCATGAATAAAGCAGATCAGACGGTAGTTATGTTGTTTGTGATTATAAGGGGCTGAATGAGGGATGAGTGGGCTCTATTTTCTCCCATGTGGTATAGAGAAGACAGACTGTCAGGTATGGTCTCTTGACCGAAGCAGTACAGCACACCAGCGTTATGAAGAAAAACAACAAGCCATTTACATTCAACAAGTTTTGCTCCACGCCTCCTCGTTCCACCTTTTGCGAGCGCGTGCGTGCGAGAGACAAAGTGAGCACCGTGGCTGCTGTTATTGTCAACTGGATTAAATTAAAAAAAGATTTATTCAAAAGAGCTAAAAAATAAACAACAGACAAAGGGAGTGAGTATGTAGCCTGAGGGAGGAGAGGAGTGACAGCGAAGTGATAGACTAAAATGAGATTTTATTCTCTATGGCCGTCCGTACAGGGAAGAAATGGGGAAAATGCACAGCTTGGACACACGCACATGCTCTCTCAGACGCAAACACAAAAGCGTGAAAATACATAGCCCTTTCTGATCTCTCCATCAAGACTGAAAGCTTAGAGGAATCCCAAGTTTTGGAGACCAGAGGAAGGGGAATGAGAGATGATGGTCTATCCTTCAGTATTACGCAGCCTTGTCAGACTCACCCATTCAACCATTATAACATGTCCCTGTCCCATCTCAATTCTGCAGCGACCGTGGAAAAACAGCGACAGTGACCAGACTTAACAAAGAAGCCCAAAGCCCCACCAAAGGTTAGCACTGACAGGAGGGCTTAGGACTTTCATTCTTTCATTCATGCATAATCTCACATCTATCATTTTTCTCCATGCCTGTCAGCTTGCATTTCAAACCAAAGCCCTATTGGATCACAGCAGCCAGTCAACACACACACACACACACACACACATACATTCCTAAGTAGATATCCATATATGTGAGCACACTCGAAATTCATTCATCGTCACATACGAAAGCGACACATGCACGTGCACTCTTACATACATGTGATGCAGTAAAGGTCACACGTTCGGTGCTGGACAGTGCGATAATGCATCAGACTTGGATAAACAGCTAGTGGTGAAGGTGGCAGGATATAAATCAGGCGCAGGGAGAGGTGGCCTCCTTTTCCACAGGCGACTGGGAACTCTTATCTACAGTCAGTGTCAGGGCGGAAAGTGAATAAAAGCTTTGGTGCTATGTGCATGCGTGTATGTCTAACATACTGTCTTATTACATTATCTGTTACATGTTGCGTAAATGTACGTATATGTGGAAGAACTGTGCACCGAATGTCTTTTGTCCAGGTCTTTGAGGGCAGTTTATGATTCATGGCAACAATTTCAAGCACTAGGAGTAAACTGTAAAGCGGCCCTTTTACAGTTTTAGCAGTATTTATTCATACGCAGTTGAGACACTAGTATTCATGCGTCTAATTTTGCAAGGAAAAACAAGAAAAGTTTTAAAAAAATGTTTGTTATGGCGAGTTCTGAAGCAGTAGGGAAAAAAATTGCTTTTTTTTTCCTGTATAAGTGCCGTTCTGGATTTCTGTAGAAAATCATCGTTCGGAGAAAGCGTGAAAGATCTCTCTCTCTCTATATATATATATAGACACACACACACACACACACACACATCTATATCTATATATATAGATATATGTTTGTGTCTTGTGGATGTAATGAGGTCACAGTGATGTAGTCGCGTTCTGGTTGGGAGAGCTCCATCATTCTCTGGCGGGAATACTGCAGGAGAACGTAAGGGAACAGCTGTACTGCACACGTACGCAAACAACTACACACATAGACAATCTCATATTGCACACACACCCTCCCTTGAGTACCTACTGTACCTCTCACACTTTAATTTATTCCTTTCAGCATCGCCAAGGAAAATGACCACACTGTGCCACTGCAATGAACAGAAATGCACACTGGCTACTTTCTAACTTGTGGTTAACTTGTGGTTTATCTCCATAATGACAGTAAATGAATCCCCCCAAAAAGAAAACAATATTACTGATAGAAGAGAGACACACTCAAGAGGGTGACACAAGAGTGAAATCATCTCAGTGTAATTCAACTGGATCTTTTTTTTTTTTGCTACCAAGAAAGTCTCGTCCCGATCCAATCACTTGTACTCCCAATCCTGTTTCAAAACAAGGTAATTATTTCCCATGTCGACAATTACTGAGCATAAGAACAGCTTGTGCTGCATATAGCTATGACACATACATTCCTCTCAAATCCCATCCACTCCCAAGAGCTGATTTTTCTTGCCTGTCTAGTCCTGATCTGAATGTCACAAAGTAATAACAGTTTCGGCTGATGGAAATCCGACAAATTCCCAATCGATCTAACGTCATATGCACATTGTACTGTAAACTCCAAACCGCCAAACAATCCTAATTAAAACTTCCCGAAAGCACGCATATGGATGTTATAACCCATGACAGACAGCCTGCTCTGGTCCCACTCATCTTCTTCTTCACTGTAATGAACCGTAGCCTAATATCAGCAACACCAATCAATCGCTGAGTACTATCACTTTCTTTACAGTGGCACTGACATGAGCTAGAGTGGGGAAATGAAGACACTATAATAAGAGAGATGTCATCTCCCACACTTTATAACATCCTCACATTAACATATCAAATGTTAATTCTATCGAGTATGGATAAGGTCTGGTTCTTCTTTCTTTCCTTTTTTTTTTTTTGGTGTTATCTCTGGGGGACATTTACAACTTTGAGGAAATCAAAAGCCTGCATGAGACAAAAAAAAAATATTTCCCTTTATTATTCAGCAGAGGCCACTGATAGCATCTTATCGCTGTAGGGTCTCTGTCATAAGAGAGAGAGAGAGCAAGGGAGCTTAGAGGAAAGGCACGCGCCATTATGTTAACAAAAGATGTTCAAACATATGAGTGCATACAAACATACACCATCGCGCCTGAACTCACACACATAAACAAGGATGGGCCAAACACGCCCTGTTAAATCCAATTAACCCTCTGCTCTGATCCCCTCAATGCATCCCTGCCCCTGTCTTGTAACACCAGACCTTCCCGCCATTTCATTAGCACACACACACACACACTCTCTCCCTCCTCTACGTTTCCACAATTCTAACCCACAACGCTGCTAATGCACCTCTTATAATCCAATGCTCTTCATGCAAAAGCCCGTGTCACATGACTACCCGCACGTAGCCCGACGTTCGCATGCAGTTAGCACTGTCATTTGGAGGCTAATGTTATTCCAGTGGATTTTTTTTCTTTTTTCTTTTCTGTCTTTAATGTGATTTGGGAAGTCTGAGCTCCGGCTTCCACGAGTCTAGTGCTAAACCCCCGGTGGGCTAGGCTAATCAGTTTCCAGCATTTCTGAGGGAGACAATGATCCCAGTGTTAGCGCTGGCTAATGACAAGCTAATACAATTAGCCTAGCCTCCCTGGAGGAGAGCTCAGAGCCAGGGCCCATTCTTGCTCCACCTCCTGCGGGCTCCTCATCCACTTTTCCTACATTACTATGGAGCCTAATGGCCTCTTATTAAGAAGACAGATGGAACACGGATGGGGAGGGATTCTGCATCTTCTTGAGTTACATACGTGTTAGATATGCGCTACATACATCTCTTGTGTTAATAGTGAAGAAGTAAACATTCTTTTCACTGCAGGATATGGTGACAACATGCCGCTTTCAGAGTATGGACCATCTAATGCTGTACTGCATTAGATGCCAAAAATCTTACTAATATTTCTTCTTGGAGGACCCAAGTACTCAAACACCCTTTTCTTCTGCAGCACAAAGGTTATGGTGTCTTGATGTTTTCTCAAAACTGCTACAAAACAATTGATAATCCTAATTTGATAACCCTGACCCATGTCTGCTGGAATATATGATACTCTCCCAAACCCCCCAAAAATTTTAACAGAGCACATGAAAAGCCTTGTCAGCTATTATCAACCAGCGATCAGCCTTATCTGTGAACCACATCGTGAACATCAGCTAATGGGACGGGCTAATGTGGCTCTGATTGAAAGACGATGGTTAGAATGTGGTTAGCATAATTCAATCGTGTGTTCTCTGGTCCACATGGACTGCTAATCTTGAATGAATGCATAATAATACACATGAAGCCTACCTAGATCATAAAATAGATACTTACCGTGCATGACAAATATGAAATAGAGCATTGTAAAAAAACAAGTTTAAAGTCTTTGCGTGTGTCTAGACTTACTTGTACTTGGCATTCACTTGGTCTGCAGCTTTATGGTAGTTCTCTGTGGTGACCTTGTAGAACTGAGCACTCTGCAGAGCGACAGAGAAAAGCCAGTGAGTGAGATAAATGCATGAAAATGTGATTGCAATCTCTGATATATATTTATATATATATAAAATTTCCATCCAATTTATTCACATTTTCCCTGCTTTCAGGTTGAAGCTATTTAGTCAAGAGGCAACATTTCATCAAAGTGACGCCTCATAACAGTTCGGATCTGATATAGTCCAGTACAGTGCAGCTGAGCCTACACAGCCCTGCCTCATCTACCACCACTCAAACTCCATTAAAACTTAATAGAGAGGGATACTAAGAGCACAGCTCTATTAGAAGTTCAGCTACAACATGGAGCCTAACTTTGTGATCTTTAATGCATATAGGTTCGAAACGAACACTATGTTCATAGGTATGAAGTCTGTAATGATGAACAATACTGTGTGTGTGTGGCTGTGCACCAGGCACATTTGCTTCTCTTCATGAGTGTGTGAATTATGGGTTATTTGCGTGTTTATGTGTGTGCCAGTGCCTATCCGCTTACAAACGACTGCTGTAATAACAGGCAGCAATCCTGTAAGGTCAGAGGGTCGCTAGTCGACATCGTACAGACCACCGGTCATAATCCCCCAGTGACCCATAGCAAATGAACCCATAGCAGGACCCCTCAACTTGAATTACTTCTTCAAACATGGCCGTAGAACCTAGCTCCAATACCATTTATACCACTCTAGGAAGACCTGTTTTGTCGGCCCTCGGCGGCTGTTCTGCGCATTTATGATCAAATGCTGAGAGGTTATAAAGTGTGATGGATGACTTGATTGAGAGTCATACAAGGTTTGATCCAGGGGCAAAATTGGGTAATGTCTAACAATCCCAGTGTTTCCTGTAAAGGATTTTGCTCTAATAATAGTAATACTCAAAAAAGCATGGCGTATTTTCTTGACATACGAGACAGATTAGACATTTTGTGCCATTTATGTTTGGATTGATTTTGAGCCACACAATAGTCACTCTATGACATGGTGATCTTTCTGAAAAATCATAATCATAAGCAGACCTTCACAGGGATCACAAAAAAAAAATCATGAAGGCTTTTAATTTAGTGCAGAGCGAGCTGGTCTTTCAAGTCGGTTCAAGAGAAGTTTTAACCAAGACTTTGAGTTAACAATGGCCTTTTAAAACGTTGTTCCATCCACTCTATGCATTGTTGAGAGAGCAATTTTCTGAGCCAAAGCCTGACAATAACCTCTGGCTTAGAATTTGTTACATTCACTGTAAACCCAACACTTAATCATCATCTTGCATAAATTACACTGGATACACTAGAAATGTGACAAATGTAAGCCTCTTGGTCCCATCTGCCCTGACTTAACCTCCTTGCAGGGAAGACATTCATCATAGTTCAGAGAAGATCAATAGGAATGAACTGTGCTGCTGAAAAGATCGATAGTCATGTGTTGTAGAGCTAAAAGAAGATGGGACATGACAATGGTGACAAAAGGTCTGATACAGATTTGAGTCCTCTTCGTTCAGATGGTCACTTACTCTGAAGGTTTGCAATGGATTCAGACTGTAGTTACAGACATAATAAAGTTAGATTCTTTTGACATCAATGTGCAGACTGCTCTCCATAACAACATAAAAAACATGTTAGCATGGCAGCTAGTATATGTGTTAAACTGAAACCAAGAACTTCCTCAATTACATACATTCAGACCCTTTGCTTTGACAATCCAAATTCAATAGATACATTTGGTTTCCTTTGATCATTCCTGAGATGTTTCCAGTGCATGTGTCAAATTGAATTGATTGAAAATGATCTATGTAGGGTCCCATGAGTAATTAAGTCAAGAACTCCTCCTTACATGTCCAAAGTACATACATGTTCAGGGATGTATTGGCAGAAAGGTGTGAGTGACTAAAGTGAAGGATTTTTAAGAATTTCAATGGTTTGTGAAACTTTTTCACTTACTGGGCAGTGTAAAGATAAAAAGGGTCTGAATACTTCAATGCCAATCCACTGCAGTTGTCCTGCAGGCAGACATTAGTTTGTATGTAAAGCACTATCAAAGAAGTATGCCCAAAGTTTAAGAGTTAACTTGTAAGCTCATGCTGTATCTGTGCCCTCTTGGCCTTGAATCAAGTGGTTTTCTGTGTAGACAAAGAAACTGTCAAGTGCTAAGGAAAAGGATTTAAAAGAGAAGCTTATTCACAGATAAAAAGACTAAAAAGATTTTTGGGCTGCTAAAGAGGCAAGAATAAGACTTCTCCTGGGTGCAGAGATTGAGCCACTGGAAGAGAAAGAGAGAGTCTAAGGGAGCTGGATTTGGGTCTCTGTCTAGAATACTAAGTATAAGGTAATAATACCTGGCTAAATGGCAGAGCTGGCACTAATCAGCGCACTAATCCACCAAGGAGGACAAAAGGCCATGTGTGACAATGATTGCAGAACCACTTAGAATACATGTACACACACACAAACAATGCACGTGCATTCATGCTGACACCCACACGCACAAGGTGCTAACACACACAGCATGGGTGGACATGTTGCCAAATGTATCTACACATACCCCGGTGGCTAGATATAAACAGTGGCAGACACACACACACACACACGCACACACACACACACACACACACACACACACACACACACACACACACACACACACACACACACACACACACACACACACACACACACAAACACTCACTCACCACCAGACAGAGAGGAGTGTAATTTGTGTGATTACTGAGTGGTCTCAAATTGTGATTTCCAGCTGTTGCCCCAACTGATTTAAAGAGTAGCCCTGACCTTCTTTTAGCCCAGAGATGAAAGCCTACGCTTGGTTAGGTTAAAACATTCCTCCCTTGACTAAAATAAAATCTTTTTTGGAGCTGCAAGTCTCACAGAAAGGTTTTTTGATTGTCAGCAGATGAACAGAATTGTGTTGTTACAAGAACCTGGTGCTGTGCACGGCCCCATGAGCAATCAAGCATCTACCTATAAAAACACAGTTTCTGTTTATTTGCATCCTATTTACTCTATTTGCTTTCCGCCGGGTTTTCAGCTCATCTGGAGCCAAACAAAATGCTGGCGGGGGGTGTCATAGACAAATTAAGTCATTACAGCTAATGCACTGCAGCGATATGGAGAAGATAGAAGCCGCACGCCAACACAGGCTCCAGCTCAATTTAGAGAAAAAGCCTCCAATTTTTAATGAATAAAACAAATAACTCCCTGTACTGATGGCTTCTTTCTCTTATCTGCTGCTGAGCAGGAGGGCCAAAATGGGGAGAAACCCCACCATGGCCAACATTACGGTTCTGCAGAGCTAGAGAAAATAAGACTTCTGCTGCGTGACTCACTGCAACTTGCTCATAAGGGGAGTAGAGGGGCTGTAAGACTGTTATTGAGCCTATCCAGCATACACAGAAATAACTAAGCATTGACTAAGATTTGCCTTAAGGGGCAAGAAAACATTCAAGGAAGGAGGTGCAAAGATAAGACAACTCGAAGTGTCCATCTTTGCCGTGAACATGTTGAACTCCTGAAAGGACTTTTTGCCAAAGCGTACCGTCGCCTCTAACCATGTGTTCAGACAGAATGCAAAGTTAATTTTAAGAGGTGCTGATTGCAATGCAAAGTCAGTGGGAAGTGATCAGACATGAATTAGCCCGGAGCAGCGTGACTTGACACAAAGACTCATCCACGCAAGCCGAAATGTGTGTTTCCATTTGAGCAAAAAAAAATAAAAATGTTTGCTCATCCTAGGGCTTTACGATTCGACTTCATAAACATACAGACAAAAGGATAGAGGAGAGAGACTGGAGGAAAAATAACAAGAGATTCTGGTGAGTTGCAAGATCAGTCAAAGGCTGAGCTTCACACAAACAAACACAGACACTCTCCCACACACACAAGGTCAGCACGTCCATTGCTAGTTAGCTTACAGCTAATGCCTGTGAAGGTCGGTAAAGTGGCTGTTTGGGGAGAATGAAAAGAAAAACTCAAGGCAAAAAAAACAACACAGCCGATTATTTCTTGGACAGGCTAAGTTACTTCCTGGAGTCTGCATAGGTTGAAATCTCACAGATTTGCTTATCTCTGAATGAAGCTATGCTGCAGATTCATATTTTCGATACAGACATAAAAGTGGGATCCATCTTCTAATCTAACTCTAAGCAAGAAAGCATATAAGCCGATTTCCGAAAATGTCAAACTATTCCTCCAGTTTTTATTGCAATTAAAAGTGTTCAGCTCTTTAAATCACTGTTCTTGCAAAACACCAGATGATTATACAATAATCATGATTATGCAATACAAAATTAACATCTTTTACTTCACTGTAAAAGTTCCTTTCAGGTCAGGAGGTCAGAAAAATAGAGACATCTTTCAATATAATGCTGTCAAATAAAATACCACCCATAACTATGGTCTAGACACTTACCATAAACATCTATGTGACTTAGTTTCAACAAATCTGAAGCCTTATGAGGTGACATTTCAAAAGTTATATCTCAGCATTAATATTTTAGCCTGTAGAGCATTAGTGCTGTCTTTTTTCTTCTCTACATGAACGAATGCGCTGCTCTCTTGTCGTGAAATCACCATTCCTCGAAAAAGGCTTCCCGTTAAATCCCTGTGAATCCCATCATGCAGCTACAACAGCAAACAGTCTCAGACACAATAATTCAACACTGCAGCACACTGCCACGTCTTCACTCCGGATTACTGTGTCTTCGGTTATACGACGAGCAGAGTCAGAGAGAGAGAGAGAGACTACATTGATTGCTGCTGCATGGTGAAAGAAGCGACTGAAACATCTTTACTGCTACAATACAGCAACAAGACAAGTAAGAAACAACTGTTGTAATTTTCATTTACATTTTTCAAAACACACCAGAAGCAAAATGTGCTTAACATTTTAGCTCCCCCCTCTCCAGAAAGAGAGACAGAGGGCAAAAGGCTGAGAGAGAGAGGGGGATAGAGAAATGGCAGGCCAAAGGAGAGATGAAGATAGCAAGTCAGGGATAGAGATAGAAATAGAGATAGAGAGATAGCTGCTATTACTGTTTTCTTCTCCCCTGTATTTCTTCCTTTCACAATTCTGCAGAACTTTGCTATGAGATGCCAACTACTGCAGTGATTGTCCTCGATGGGAGAGCAGAAAAAAAATCCAATTTCATCGATATACAAGGCGAAAAGAAAGATAGAAAAAAGGGGAGAAAAATCTCTTTTGGAAAAAAAAAATGAAATTGAGGCATGAAGAAAAAAAAACACCACTCAAAAGAAAAAAAAAGGAGAGGTGTAGAGGGACAGATGTGGTAGGGAGGAAGGGAGGGAGGACTGGAAAGAGACATAGTAAAAAAAAAAACGGAAAAAAAACATGGGCAAGTTGATTGTTAAATATGAGATTGTTTTACAGCAGGGCAGGTATTGAGTGAAAATGTAATAAATATATAGATATTGTTTTCAGGGGCTATTTGGTAGCTGTGGCCCCAATGAGCGGCAGCAGCAGAGGCAGCAGGCTGAGCTGCCTGGGAGCCTGGTGATGGCCTGTCACTGGAAGCCCCCTTGATGAATGGCTATGTTGGATTGGAACAGACGTGTAATATATATCAGACTTATATTCTCACTCTCTCTCTCTCTCTCTTTTGGTGCCTCTTTCGACTTGTGTGTGAAGATGCTGGGGGAATCCTGAGGTAAAGAGAGGAACAGAGGGCATACGGAGAGAGGCTGGGAGAAAACGTGATGGGGGATGATATTAAGCGAGCGGTGTACTGCGAGCGAAATCAAATTCACTGCCGTTCTCGTTGGCAAAATGGAAGGTTTAGCGAACCAAAAAGAAACACGGCGCTGGGCATTGATACAGACTCATGTCATGTTTCTTTTCACACGCCATCCCCTCTCATGAATATTTAAAATCAGCCATGTGATGTCTCAAAACAAATCCTGGGCACTAACCCTGTAATACCAAATCATGTTACTGTGGTGACACATATTATAGTGTACTGTGTAGTGATTATTTACATTTCCAAATGGGAGACTGTGACACTCCAGGAAAAGTTTTAAAATTATCATGACATTGTTTTTCGAAGTATAATATAAGTCATAGATTACGTTCTAATTTAAAGAATCTACAACACACACGTTTAATATCTTCCTAATACATTGTTGTTTTTTCACATAACTAGATAGTCTTTAAATGTCTTATTCTGTCCAACCAAACAACCAAATAAAAAGCTAATTCTAACATTTGAGCTTGAGTTTGGTATTTTTTCTTGCCTAAGTCTAAGGACACTGCATATCCTCAATATGTAACAATACTGTATATCTGCTGTTTTTTAACATATTTTCATAAATAAGCCTGTATGTAATCTATATGTTCATGATTCCTCATTTATCTTCTAGTTCAGCTGTATACCCGTATTCGTAACTTCCTGCGAATTTTATTCCCTGGACTGTCTTTTTGCATTGAGCTGCTTCATTTGATGTGAATGCTATTAACCAAGCGGAAGTTACAGTGAGTACACAGGAACAGAGCGTGCTAAAAATGATTTGGTTTGGTAGACTGCAGGGTTTACGTTGGGTGAAGAGAACAGGGAGTGAAGAGAGGCTGGAGTGCCAAACAGGGCACTGTGGCCAGAACAAGAAAAAAGGAGCGTTATTAACACAGTCCAAACAAACGGCACCCCCTATGGAGCCCCAAGCCGCTTGCTGCACAGTAAGACAACATGCAATATGCCCTCCATTGATCCTCACATGCACACAGGATCACACACCATCACACAAAACACACACATGGTTGCCACTTCACTTGTGTTTTTGTCTCTGCGGGCTATTAATCCTGATAGAATTTGCAAATTGAAATGGTGGGGTCTGTGTGCAAAGTGCTTGTGAAATAGATTTCATTTATCATTTAATTCCTGTGCATAAAACAATAAATCAGTGTGTCCACTGTTCTTTTTCACAGACTCTTCCGACCTTCTATTTTTTGGACTAGCCAGTGATGTAGTGCTCTTCCAACCTTTTTTCTTTACCGTACTCTCCTGTTCTTTATTATTCAGTGACATTTTATCTTTTTACCACTCTTGTCTTTTTCTTTTTCTCTTTTTCTTATTCTTATCCTCCATCACTCACAAATGTCACTTTATCATAAGTCCATGTGATACCTTCCCAGGTAGAATCTCAAACTGTCCTGTCTTATTCTTATTCCTCCTTGTCTTGGCTAATGTTGAATCTCTATTTTAGTTTCCATTTTTTCCTTTAGCTTCTGTTCTCTCTCTCTCTCTGGTGTGAAGGTGATTTGTTGACACTTTGATCTAAGGAATATTGACCAGAGGCCAACATGGCTGATGGATGGCCGGTGCCTGAAGTCGATAATGCCTGTGTTACTTGGAACTCGTCACTTGTGCTTATACAGAGCGACACAGTAGAGCTACGCTGTCCAAAGATGTAATAACGCAACACAAGCTGACAAATTGAAAGAGAGAAGCTCGGATCAGTGAGGTCCAAGTGCAACAAGACAGCATGCCTACATCTCATACTATTTAAAACATCTTTAGGTCTTTTCCAAGCCATTAACCTACTAATGAAATGGTTTTCTTTGCTAATGATCCATCAATGAATTCAAATCTTTCATTGACGTCAACAATCGGTGCCCGCTGCACCATCCAACCGAATCTGTACAGACCAATGCACTTCCAATTACTGACAGAAGTCCACTACCACTCAATACTCACTGCCCTGGCTTAAGAATTCATCCTCAGTGAAGGAAGGAAAATTTGTGAGCTTTATTGACCCATAGAAAAAAAATGGCTCGTGTGTAATGGGAACTACAAAACAGTGATTTATTACAACCATGCCACTTGTTTAATATGTGAATAAAATACAAAGAAGTACAAGAAAATGTCAAATTTAAAAGAATTTCTGTTCTAATTATGTGTGCACATGAATGGGTATGCATAGATAAGATGCAAAACCATCTTTGTACATTTGAGTCGTTTAGATAAAAGACAAAATCATCTGACATTGAGGTACTTTGTAGGACAATGTGCCCACTGAGTTCAGTCATGTGAGCTTATTTTAAGAGTGTCTGTCTCTTCCACAATGAATATCTGGCTTCGCAACGGTGTAGAAATTTCTATTTTGCTTGCACTGTAGAGGGCATTTGACTTTTTGCACCCTCCAAAGGGGAGAAAACTCCTTCCCAGTATGAAAGCATCATTTGAAACACATTAACTAGGGCATCATATCCTTCCTAAGATACACTTATGATTTGAGAGCAGCATGAAAGTGTCCTTTTTAAACACACTTTAACAGGGCATTTGACCCTGGTTCCATGCCTTGCAGGCATCTCTCACTGGGACCAGCATGAAGCTGCCAATTGAAGTGGTCTAAGCATGGCAGCTGACCCTTGTCCCCCCTCCATAGGACGCTGGTTTGACAAGGAACATTGTGGTAGTGTCATTTCCAGGGACAGGAGGACACACACAGGGATGAATGAGATGTAACCTTTTATCCTTCAGGCAGAGGAATGGAGGGTGAATTAAAGAAAAAAAAAAGCCAGAGAGCAAACAGCAGAGCAGCAGACAGACAATTACAGAGAGGTGGAGAACAAGAGGCAGAGAGAGAGAGAGCAATGCACACCACACTGGGTAAAGCATGCAGAGCTTAAGTTGAAGGATGATACCAAAAACAGTGGGGCAGAGGGATGTGGAAAAAGAATAAATGTGACTGTACTTTGGTTGAGCTCAGTGGTGACCGATCCCTCCGTGTAAGCTGGCTGAATTGTGTGCACGGGCTCTGTGTGTGCTCATTTATCAGCGCATTATACATTAAAAGAGGTATGTTATGAAACTTTGCCCCAGGCAAAAACTAGAGCTGCAGTGTGTGATGTATAAATAAAACAGCAATGATGTCACCTTGCTCAGTGGCTGCATAATGCAGCATTTAGTTTTTACTTTGTCTTGTGTTGTAAAATGGAAAGTTATCTTTTGCATGACCTTACTTAGGATCCACCTTGGGATTCTCGTTAGCTGTTTTGATTCTTGTTAGTTTGCTTGTATTTGGTTATATATTATTTATATATTTTTTTATATCATTGTTGTGTGTTGAGCAAAACTCTTGGTTTGCTTGTCCTTATAAATGCAACTTTGAAAGCAGTTTTATCGACTACCTCACAGTACTGTACAATGCACCAAATTCCATAAGAAAGTAGTTAAATGCATAGTATATAAAACTCTGTATATAGTATAAACAATATACTTGCCAGACCCTGTCTATGTTATCATGCCTTTTAAAAATGTGTTGGTATCTGCAGTCCCAATATCACCACCCTGTCACGAGGGACAGATTTCTGATTTACCACTCAAGGAATCGTAGGGGGAAAAAACTAATTGATTAAGCGTGTTTTTCCATCGTTGGTTGAGAATCGAGCTCAGTGAAAGGTGATAAAAGCTATTCTGATTAACAGTGACACCATAAAAAATAAACCGTTATCATGAGATGATTCAGATATAAATCACTTTATTTCCGGAGCAACTGCTAGAACCTAGTTTTGTGAGCTGGGTTACACATGAATGCAATTTATGTCACACACACACATAGGCATTTTTCATGTGGTGCAAACTGGATCTTACCCTTTCCTCCAGCCGGGCCACCTGCTCTCTGTAGAAAGCATCCTGTTTCCTTAGGTCTGCTTCTCTGGCCTCCAGCTGCTTGGCCTAAACACACACACACACACACACACACACACACACACAAATATGTGCACCACATAGAGCATACACACAAGACACACACACACACAGGCAGAGAAGAAAAGCCATTACTTATGTGCTCAGTGGAGCAATGCCAATTTTAACAAACCAATGACAAAACACACACATAAACATGAGAGAGGCCTATAATGAGAACTCCAACAAGTGTATATAAAAACAGGCACATTATAACAGAACACTCACGCTTGTTTTATGATGTGTGTGCTGTTCCTGCCAGCATCTACATACACCCAGAGAGGTCTAGATGTGGTTTGCATGTATGAGAATATGTGTTTAATGTCTTTAAAATACACCTGTGTGTCCATGTGTGCGAGACTGATGACGCTTTGACGTGAATTGTACATGCTTCTTTGTCCTCTTGTGTTCAATCTTCAGTCGAACCACTATCAGGCCAAAAGGATAACATCAGCTCTCCGTGCAAAGGAGCAT
Source organism: Larimichthys crocea (assembly GCF_000972845.2). Classification (NCBI taxonomy): domain Eukaryota; kingdom Metazoa; phylum Chordata; class Actinopteri; family Sciaenidae; genus Larimichthys; species Larimichthys crocea. The sequence goes on along the minus strand of NC_040030.1, from coordinate 8,639,767 downwards.
CATAGTCTGGCGTATATATTTACCCAGCCTACCAATCTCCACTGTCCTCCCCTCTACTGTGACCTTCACTAAACGTACGGCTGACTCTCTGGGTGATATACAGAAGTGATAAGACCTGGATGTATCAGGTCCCCGGAGAGGAAAAAGCAGACTTTCACACTGGGATCAAGGAGCAATGACTCAAACTTAAATGGAAACTAAAATTTTTATTAATCGTGATAGAAGTTTTACTCTAACAGACAGGATGACACCGTTTTGTGTTGAATTATTTGTCATCATTTACTTATCAAGGCCCGTGGGTATATTGATGTCTATGGATGATAACTGTGGTAAAACAGGATTTATTGACTGGCGACGGATAAAAAGATTTATGGCGTTCTAAATAAAAGAGTGCATAAAAATCTATAAAAGGCAGAATAGGAAACAAGACATACAGCTGTGTTATTGAAAGCCACAGTGAACTTTAAGACCCAAACTATGTATTACTGCTCCCTTCTGTTAATAAGTCTTCAGAAACTAGCTGAAACCCGCCATCTCATCTATAATTCTAACAAAGCATTTGAAGCAGGGGAGCTGTAAAGAAGGGATCATCAAAACTCTGAAGTAGCTGAAATACCTGGCGGAAAGAAAAATGTAGCACGTCAAAGAGAAATCCTTGAGTCTATCATGCAGAAGACAGTGGGAGAGAGAACTGTGAAGTCTAGGACAAGGAAAGTGAAGACCTCTAGACTTACCTTCCGTCCTATCTCCTGAATAAGGGGAGCAATGAAAGAGAAAACAAGAGAGAGAGAGAGAGAAAAAAAGGAGTGTAAAGAGGCACTGATTCATCCATGAACTTCTTCAAAGTGACATTTGGAAAGGTTTAGTATTCAGAGGCCAGAGGTGACTGGCTACCACACTGTTCTGCTTGAACAAACACACTTTATCCTCCCAAGTCTTCCTCTCTCGATGGCACACGTACACACACAGCACCATACTGCAGAGGACTCTCTTATGGAAAGCAGACACACAGAGCAGCTTTGAAAACCTTTGCTTTAAGCACTGTATGATGTTGAAGGAGACAGAGCGAGTTTGAAGAAAATACAAACGTACGGAGAATGAAGAAAAAAAAATTGCATTACCCCATCCAATCTCTACTACACTGATAACCATCTGTGTTTGGCTACTCAATGCTCTGCGGGCGGAGCTGCATGCTCTATGCATTGTGATGAGGAGTAGCGGCGAGTGTCACCGAGGGGCTCAAATGAGATGAGTGGGGAGGGAGGGGGAAGTTTCAAAGTCAAGGGGATGCTCTAAGCTTACCCGCTGCACACAAGACAGAATCCTGCCAACACAGGCAAACACCTGCATACACACACATTATGTCATCTGCAGATACAGAGAGGGGGAAAAAAACACTCTCCCCAGCACTACTTTATCACATTCCTGACAACTCATGGGAAAGCAACACCATAGCCAAGTTACTGCTGTCCTCAGCACAACCTTACATCAACCAGCCTTATTGTTGCAGTCATACAATTGTCTCCATTGTGCCCCCCTTACAAGTCTCAAGTGCCATTGTGCAGCATGTGTTACATACAAAACCTAAAGGAGCCTGCACTTCCAGCATCGACTTGAATTTGGAACCTAAATGGCGGTGCTGGGTGAATGTACCCTGAAGTACGCCCTTAAAAGTGTGCTGTAAGTACACTAGAAGTAGCACCATTACGACCTTTAAATGCGTTATCGATTCCAAGCATGCAATCAGAGCTCCTATGATAGATCGGCAAAGTTTTACAAAGACTGGATTATGTTGGCAAAGGAGCCAAAAAACTGTCTCCCATCAACAGCTCAATTTAAGAGGAAGAGAAGAGGGATGATGGGATGGAGGGAACCAACAGAAGACAGGATTGGCAGGGGGGCCGTGTACCGTCATAAGTGTGTCCAAACTCAATGTTACGCTGATAGGTGGCAACTAAACACTTTAGCTTCGCGGAGAAAGACAAAAGATGCACACAGACGCCAGGACGCAAACAACGGCTCAGACACTGATCTGAAACGCACACATCAGCACATACACACACACACACACATGCACGCACCAGCCGGAGCAGCTGTACCCACAGAGAGCGGGTGGAGAGATAAATGCATGCTGAAGGCGAGACTAAAGGCGTCATTAAAAAGAGGAGAGGTGGTGACAGAAATGTGTACCCAGGGATTTTCTTTTTTTTTTGCTCTCTTTTGTGTGAGTCAATGCGTATGTCTATGCGCACATGCAGCCGTGCATGTGTTCAATTTCCATGGGAGCAGGTCGGCCCTCCCCTTGGACGGCACACACAGACCCAGACACACACACTATGTCAGGATTACTTCCGACCGATTAACCCCATTCAACGGACTTTAAAGATAATCTAATCATACTAAAGGCCAAACAATGGGACAGACTTCACCACTGCCCATACACCTTTTGTTCTCCTAATGAAGAGGCGGTCACGGGTGGAGGAGGAGAGCCAGAGTAAGAGTTGGGGGAAGGAAGAGGAAGAGGAGGAAGAGAAGGGTGGAATTTGACAAGAAAATGGAAAAGAACTTGACAGTGGAAAGAACAGAGAGATAAGAGACAAAGAGAGGAGGAGGTGATTTATCATTGGAGGTGTCAAGTATGGGGAACTGGCTGTTAGATGGGACATGGAGCCTGGGCCAAGTGCGTCTCTATGACTTTAGAAAGAAGTTAAAGAGAGAAAATGATCACAAACTATAGAAAGGAAGAGAGAGGTTAAGTGAGGGGAAACAGGCGAGGAAGAGGTGACCTGAAGCTCTTACAACTTTCCAGCTTTGAAATCTGGACTTCTGGAAGTGAAACATGGCTTGTCAAGCAAGTTTTTTATTATTTTATGAGAAATTTCACATCTTTGCACACCCAAAGAGTGATGTAATTAATTCCGACTAAATCACTAATTCAAATTCAGCCTTACTCCGTCTAATTTTCCTGTGCAGCAACCCTTGACATGGAAAAAAAACTAAATAGCACAGTAAAAATAAACAAACACTCACAACACCACCCTCCCACTGGGTGCAGACTCCACATACTGCTATTTGCAGCCCAGGAAACCACATCAACATCCACAGCAAACTTTTACATTCCCCTCCTGTATCCTTCTCCCCCCCGCCCTCTTATTAAGTACAGTAGCACAATGGCTGAGGGTGACAGGCGGTTGAGAGTGAGTCCGTGGTGGTCAGATTAAACGGATCGTTTAGGCGAGGTGAACGCCTCTGTGAATATCAATTAGCCAGCCGCTGAATAATTAAGGACAGCCATGTTTTTTAATTAGCCGACTGCCGCAGTTTGAGCTGGGAGTGAGGGCGGAGGAGAAGATGAGGAGAGGAGGGGAGGAGGACGGGAAAGAAGGATGGAAGAGGGATGAAAACAGGTGGATTTTGCTGTGTCAGGCCTCCCACCCACCTCCTGTTCTGCCCCTGATTTGCTCATATACATTTTTTTTTTTGTTTTACACCTGCTTCTTTGTTTAAAGTGTTCTCCTTGTTCACTTTTTTCTTTTAAAGCTTTCCAAGGGACCGATATAAAAATAACTCCTGCCTGCAGCGTTCAAGCAGGCTTAAGGCAACTGCATGTGTGAGTGTGCTTATACTGTGTGTGTCTATGCATGGGACTCCCTGTTTTTATCAAGACATTTATAGGGGATAATACAATTATGCCATATTATTATACTCTCCTCCTCTCCTTTTTGAAGAAACACTGCATACTTTCAAGGTACAACCAATTTTAACCATAGCCATGATTGCTCCAATATGTAGTTGTAGCTGTAACCATAATGATACAGATATAATAAAGTATTTATTTTAACCCAAAACATGTTCTCTCCCTAAACCTTATCAAGTTGTTTTTGTGCCTTAACCTAAAGCAAACCTAAACTAGTGTTGAAAAATCCTAAAAATGATTTTTTTTTTTGAAGGCACAGTTAAATTAATTAGTTAGTCGCTCTTATCAGAGAATGCTTCAACGTCATTCTAGAGGGCAGGTATTTTGAAATTTAATTTGAAGGATTTATTAGAATTAGAAATTCTGAGTTATCTATTTTTTCCCCTTATACACTGTAAAACTAAAATCAGACTTCAGCTGTCATGCTCAGTGTAAAGACTTAAACCTGTGGTTTAAGGCTTATGTCCCCACAATAACATGTCTACCTACAACCCTTGTCACAAGTTTAACATGTCCATTTAGGCTGGAGCCTATTCCAACTGACTTTGGGCAAGAGGCGGGATAAACCCTGGACAAGCTGCCAACTTATTTCAGGGCACATGTTGAGTAGGAGTAAATCCTGAAAGGATATCTGAAATGATTCGATCAATATGTTTTTTAGTCTTTGATTCTGTCCAATCCCATTCATCATCTTGTTACGTACCCACAAATGGGCCGAGGTTCAAAGCAGTAACCTTCTTGCTGTGAGGCGACAGTACTAACCACTGCACCATCGTACCGCCCCCTTCATAAATCATTTAATCTAAATATTTTTTTAGAAACCTTAAAGGATATCTGAAATGATTAGATCAATTTGTGTTGTGTCCTATCCCATTATCATCTTGTTGTGACTCACATTTATATTCAAACATCTTTGGAGAGGCCTGACCCTGAGTTTGAGAACCATTGACTTACACAAGAGGATCTTATGATAAAATTCAACTCATGACAGATTTACAATACTGGTTGCCAAGAGCAAGTAGGTTAGATACCACAATATTACAAAAAAAAAAAAAAAAAAAAAAAAAAAAAAAAAAAAATTCTCATCACTTAAGAAGAATTTTTTTTGATTATGGCTATATATGGCAAGTTCTGTACATATTACATTTTTCATTTCACACCTCAGTGATGGACCTCTGTAACAATGAGGTGACTCACTGTTACACGGTAAGCCCACTCCCCGGTTATAAATCATGCTAGATGAAAATGCTGCTGTGATCGATAGAGCACAAATCAAATCTCATCACATTAACTAACAGCAACTCATCCATAACCTTGGTCTCTTTTGTCTTCCCCTGCCACCATCAGCTCAGCTGTGATTCACCCCTGTCACGAGTAGCATCATAATCAATGCTCCCTCACACCATCCAAGTGAGTGCTACAGCACGATGGGTCAGAGCCGCTCACCGGGACCCATCTATCACAGACCTGCGCGACAGGACCCTGTGACAAACTAATACTGAAGCTGTGGGCCTCGGGTCCGGCGTGCTCCGACAGGCAGGGAGGGGGTCAAAGGGCAGCACAATGTGACCGTGCTCTGGTGTTAATTGGCACGGCGGAGGTGTAGGTGGCATGTGGGAGGTTAGAGATGGATGGAGGGAAGGGAGGGGAAGTTCATGGGGTAGAGAAGATGCAAGGGAAGGGGAGAGATGGGTCAATCTGTGCATGGAATATGGATGACAAGATAGGTGGAGAGAGAATTGGAGTTTGACAGTTGTTGGGAGAACTGTCATATTAAGCTTGGGGATAGGAGGATATTTTAAAAGGGGAGGGTTTGATGAAAAACACATGCAGCCTTGTGTGTGTGTGCACACACACACACTTAAAACTGTTTCAGACACACATCCCTCCCACAAATCTTGGCATATCCTGTAACTGCCTCTAAAACCATCGCAACTCTATCTTTAAAAGCTATCACTGGCAGATCAAATCTAAGTGATGGAGTGTAAAATGATATCACCTAACATGGACCTTACTGGCAGTATTATGCATTACCCTTAGAGTCACTAATAAAACATAAGTCATGGTAGCAGTAGCTGTAAAACTCCATTGGAAACCATTCACTTTGGCTGGTTAATTAGCATCATGGGGTTTTACTGAGCAGCAATAACACTTAGGTTCAGGGCCCGCTATTAGTCTCCAAGGGAGGTGGGTAGGGTTATGGGCGATGTAATCGTGTCAGATATTGTGTGTGTGTGTGTGGTCAGTTAATGGGTTTAACCTTGACTGATAATACGAAAGGACAAACACTGTCAAACACTTATTCACACACAAACTGACAGCTCAGAGAAATGTCACTTTTTATTACCAGCAGTCCTGCAACAGGGTTCAGTGTAGAAATGCTTTGTTTTTTTTCCCTCAGTGGAGCCACTGAGGCTGATCTCAGCTTTTAGTGAATGAAATTAATGTGCTGTATTCAAAATAAATCTAAATTGTAGGTTTTTTTATGCCATCATATATTAAAACTTAAGTTGACCATCACTTACAAATGAGCCTTGACTCACTCCTCATATCTTTGATTATGTCTTACCTATTCTGGTTTGGTTTGACTAGAACCTTGCAGAGTTTCCTCCCTAAGTTCGGTTCATTTTAACAGGTAGTGCGATGACATTTAAAACAAGCTGCACACCGAATGAGCTGAGGCTGCATAAAAACATTGGTCTCTGTCCTGTTTTTGCAAAGGCCTGCAGTGTTAAGAGCCTGCCATCATAAAGAGGGGAGAGTTGTGCCCATCATCCAGAGGAGGGAAGCTGTGTATACTTTTGGACAGTTTCTTCTCGAAGGCATTCATTGTGTTGCACTTGGTTTGTAGACAGAAAATCTGACTGCAACAGTGGAATAATAGAAGGAAAAAGACAGCTCAAGTTCAAATCCTGCTTACTTTTTCGCCTTCACATAACGGGCCAATTGCTGCATAAAAGTGGCGTGCTTGTCGGATTGTCCCAGTCGAAAAGTTACAAGAACTGTCAAAAACAGCCACAAGCACTTAGTTTGAGGCATCTAACCCCTTAAGTTGGGGATTGTACTAAGAAAGTGTAGCTAACAATGGACCAACAACAACTGGATCCGTCTTCAGATCATCATTTTTAAATTAAGGCAAATAACAGGGAGAGCAACAGGCAACGTGGAGAAAGTGCCGGAGTTTGATTTGCAACAACCAATGCTGACTGATTTAGTTACATACGTCTTAGACCACAGGGCCACAAGGCCGCCCTGAAATAAACTTGACAGCATGGCCGCCCTCTGACAACATAATATTGCAACATCCTGGACGCCTCTTCACAGGGATTTATGTCAATGGGGCTGGGAATGGTTACAATAAAGTCAAAAGAAGCGGTCGTATCATTAATCATTGAGAACAAGCTGGCTGTGGACAAGACTCTGACTGAATTACATTCTGACCACTATGCTGAAAGATTTGGCCTATTTTTCCCCATACATTTTTTTCTGTCCTTTTCCCTATTGGGTATGTGACAGTGACACTTACGCTGTGGAAATGATAAAAGGAACTCAGAGTACACACCAGAAACGACAGCAGTGTGCAGATGCTGCTTACCAGGTGCCGGTTGGCATACAAAATGACAGTGTAGCACCGTGGCACATCATCAAAACTCCAATGAAGTCCAATGAATTAGTTACTTGTCAGTCCATGCTACTTATGTTTATGAGTTTTCATATGTTGGCATCCGATTCTAGGATAAATTAAACAAACTTTAAAAGGGTGATTTTATCTCAGGTAAAATCCTGTTTTGCTAATCCATGAACAAGCATACGTATGCAGATAAGTCATTACTTAAGACACTCTTGTATAGATTTGGAACTTTGTTAGCTTGATCTTCGACAAACAAATGACTGAAGCATTGAGCTTCTTGGTAGAAAAACACAACAAAGCCACAGGCTGCAGACAAATTACTCTCCCTTGGGGATCTCTTAGCCTAGTGAGTAATGACGCAACGACCTGGTAGGTCAAAGGGCTGACCTGCCCAGGACAGGGACAGAGGGGCCAGGACAGGGACCAAAGGCCAAGAGGTGTAGGTGGTTAGTGTGGGTGTCTCAATGTTTGCGCATGTATCTCAACTACTGGTTGTTTAAGGGCACATTTAAATGAAGTGTCCTTGTGGAGTCTGTGGCTCATTGACTGTGAACAGGGGTCAACAGAGGGCTTGATCTAAACCAGCTGGCCCTAATGATACTGAGACAGCGGTGTCAGCCCACTCAGACATTTACATCTCTTTTGGACTTCTCCCAAATTTGTAGAGGTTCAGATAATACACTATTTTATTTGAGGGATGATTGAAACAGAAAAGCTAGAAGAAGAGAGATCTACCAGTAAAAACAAATGGGACCAGTGATCCCTCAAAACTTTCGAAATCCTGGTAGAAATGTTAGAAATCACTTTCCTTTCTACCCTCAGACACTTCAAGCCCCTCAGCCTTTGTTGGAGACACCACCTCCACCATTCTACTGCCAGCTCCTTCGCTGAGGGACAGCAACAACATCTGCTGGCTCAGAGATTGATTAATTGGCTGATCAGGCGCCCGCGGTGTAAACTGATTGATTGATCATCTTGAGGTTGGAGCTGCCTTTATCTAGAGCCCTAGGGAGCGAAACTCTGGAGGTCCCCAGTCATCTGTCATGTCCAACACACATGGGGAAGACGAAGGAGAGATGAAGAGCTGTGGGTTCATTACCGAGACATGGGGGGCATGTATGGAGGAAGTCTAAGCCAAGATGAGAACAGGGGGCATGCCGAGAGAACAATGGGAACATGGGGACAAAGAGGCTGAGGATGAAAGGACTGGAGAAGATACCCTAGTGCTTGGAGGGAGAGAAAGATGGATACAGACATACACGATGGGAGAAAGGACCACATCAGCAACATCGGGATGATCTTGTCTATATGCGTATAAGAAAGCACATTTAGGAGAACCAGACTGTCTTAATGAATTGTCTCATTTGGTTGGAAGGTATTCACACAAGTTACGGTTATGTTCTGCTTCGTTTTCAGGATCCAGGATTTCAGGATTTTTTTTGTGGACATACAACCTCAACTCATGTATAATTCCTGACCATATCCCTGTTTAGCAGTGAGCGGTGAGAGTAATGGGGAGAAGGTGGCAGATGAAAACAAGCGTGGAGAATGCTAGTACGCATTCAGTCAGACAAGTAAACCAATGGCGGAAAATTCCTTTACTTGACGGCAGAGGACATAGTAAATGACCTGAGAGTCGAGGCATATTGTCTCTGAACAGATGTCCCTCGAGAGTAAAGTAAATGAGAGAGACAGTGGGAACAACCTATAGCTGAAAGAAAGTGAGGGGGGAAGACATGCAGGGAGGAAAAAAGGGACAGCCTGAGGGTGTGTTGCTGACATTGGACCTTATGGACAACTCAAGCTGCATGTGCTTGACCTGTCTGTGTGCATGGGCCTGGCAGCATGTGAATCCTTACCTGAATCTATCTGCATATTTAAGACCATCCTAGTGTATGTGTGAGTGACTGAACCCTTGTTTGATTATGGCTGTGGGCATACTGTATTTCTCAGTGCGCGTGTGCTCATGCTGTGTATTAATGCATATGCATCCCATCCAGCGGCAGGTGGTCTTCCCAGGCCTGATGAAACTGGGGGGGTGCCACAGTCCATCTTCAGCTTCTGTCTATCAAGTCCATGTCAGCAGACTCAGGGTCACCTCTAGTCCACTAACCCCTTTGGAATATTTCAGATATATTTTCCTCAATGTCCTACTTACATCGCTGACAACTAACTTAAAAGGCATAAAAGATATTCTTTTATAAATGACTGGTGAGCTTTTCGGTCATTTCCACCTACACATCAAAGCATCAATGAGTGAATAAATATTCATATTTTACAGCAGTTCCCTAAAGGAATTCCTGCTTGAGGTCACAGTGCTTTTTATGTAGTTTTAGGTGTTGTTTTGGATTGGTCTGTTTCCTAATTGGAGTTTGCAACCTTGTTTTGAAAACTGCTTTGTGAATCAATATCTCTTTTCTCTCTTGCCTGTTCTTTCCATTGCGCCTCTGTTTACTCCCCCCATCTGTTATCCTCCTCTCCATTCTCTCACTGCCTCTATATCTCATCCACATTTCTGCTGTTCACGGCCTTTTTGACTCCCCTCTCGACTTCGTTCCCTCCATATGTTTAAGTTCTTTCCATCGTTCCATCAAAATCTCTACCTCTAGCACCATTAGCTGAGCCGACTGTTCACATCTATGGAACCTCATTAATACCACTCTCCTGTCAGTGCAGAGAGGGAAAACACAGAGAAAGACCAAGAAAAGGGAGAAGGATGAGCTCAGAAGAAAATGCCTGTCATATTACACATTCACACACACACACACACACACACACACACTTCGCTTCGTTGAAGTTACCTCAGAAAGCTTGTTTTTCTAACCTTTGCACTTTCATAATGTCTGGCCACTAAAATCCCAGCTAAGCCGAGTGACAGAGCGGGTAAAAAATGGAAAGAAAATATTGCAAAAATATTCTCATTAAAAGCAAAGGCTGCAAGCAGGTCATGATGATTTCAAGCTATGGTTCCAGTGACATTAGCGTTTTGAAAATAGTCAAAAAAACATTGAAAAATGTCAGGTTTAACACATTCTCACACTTTTAAAAATACAGTCCTGATATACTTATTAGTATCTGCATACGATGACATGCACCATTACAGTACATTATCACAAATCTACAGCACCAACAAATAGACAATCACCTTCAATGCGTATCTACTCCTTCTCATCCTAAAAGACTCCTCATTTCACTAAATGATGTTTATACAGTTGTTGTAAGATTGTTTGTAGCTGTAATGACTATTTAAAATTCACAAATCTCTTGTTACATACATTAATACATACACCGTCCGTTAAGGCTGAGGCAGTAAATTGACTGTACAACCTCTCTTGTCAGAAAGAAGCCTTCCGGACGCCAGTATCCATCCATCAATCGAAGCGCTGCCGTATCTCAGCCCCGCTGCTGGCCGCTCACAGTGCCAATTAGTTGACAGGGTAAGGGCCTGGTGCAGAGTGCCAGCCACAGGCCCCTTCCAATTAGAGCCTAACCTCCGGTCTAACCCTAGTACTGGCACGGTGTGTGGGCACCACGCCCTGGGCAGGGGTGAGGTACGTCCGCCAATATGTAAAGGACGGTTGAGTGGACACCCTCCAAGATGTGAGAGAAAGAGCATTACAAAGACAGGAGAAAGAAAGAGTGAGAGAGAGTAAAAAATAATACACGTATGTACAGTGCACTGTCCGTAAGAAACAATCAAAAGGGCAGTGGTGCAGACAGAATATCTGCTCATTTAAGTTGACCTCTTACAGAGCACAAACATTTAATTATGTTGAATCCTCTGAGCAAGAAGACAAGCGTTCACACAAAGACAAACATGGCTCTACCTCACACACTAAAACTCAAGGATGAAAACTTTGTAAAAATCTTCAGGAACAGAAATAAAAATAAATAAATAAATTAATTAATTAAAGTTATTGTTATTTTTTTTTTTGGGTGGCATTAGTTTGTCCTTGTTGAGGAGGGCATTTAGTTTGTACAGTCCCAGATAATGTTAATAATATATCCACAGTGAATGATACATTTCCTCTCCAGGCCTATTAGTGTCTGCTTGTTAGATCTGTAATCGTAGCTCCCCCTCTGGGCCAGTCAATGAAATTCTGATCATGCTGGAGTGCAGGTTTTTTTTTTTTTAGGTGCAGATACTCCCTGTATCGTCTAATAAAAGTAGAAGTAAAAAGTACAGATTTTGTTCAGTGCCACAGACCATTTGCTATAAAAGTATAAATATCACAAGTATCTCACATAGTTAGTATGCATGTTTCACAGAAAATGCATAGAAAATATGTTTTATATATACATTCTTCTAATTACAAAGCATATATTCCCTTGGATGTGTTCATAAATATTCAGATATAGGGCAGGAATAATCCTTATTTAAAGCTCTGTGGTGGTTGCAAAAATAGGTGATTAAACATTATAACAGAATAAAGATAATTGATGGTTGAATGCCTCAACTGCTCCAAACAGTAATTAGACAATTAATTAAACTGTAATTAATGCCATTAAATACAAGAATTTATGCAAAAGACAGTAGGAGTTGTTTGATGGCATTGCCAAGATTTCGATTTCACCTCAAATTCAAACTTGCAAGAGGGTTCAACTGCTCTATTTTCTTTTTCTCTGTTGATAAATACTGCAGGAACTGTGAAAGCAATCCAAGTATGTGGCCTACAAGTAAACCAGGTCCAAACTAGGTAAAAAATTTGTTTTCATGAACTGGAGCAACAAAATCATTCAGCTTCTCTGGCATGCTGGCACCTTCAGTTTTGAGTCTAAACCAACCTGTGATCTATGCCACATCACCTTAAGTCCTTCCCTAATACATCTGCAGAGCATACTAATCAAACAGACTGACAGTTCTCTTGAATCCAGTTACATTGAGCCTGGCAGGGGTTTCTCTGGGAAAAAAAAAACAGCTCAGAGAACTGGAGTCAAAGATAGGATGCAATTTGTTCTTGGCGAGCTGAGCAAATCCCAAAAATATATGTAAATCACAGTGAACCACTACCTCTCTTTATCTCATTCAAAAGTAAGACATGAGGACCTTTTCTGCCCCCCCAATCTTCCTTATGCACTGTGATGTGGAGAGAAAGCGCAATAAGTAAAGAAGAGAAAAAGAAATGTTTTTTTTTTTTTTTAATAATACCACCAACGGGTACCAATCCAAAACCCAGCAAGTCTCCTTTAATACCTGGGAAATTAAATTGTCGCCCCATTATCAGCCAGGTCCAGTCGGCTGTATCTAAAATGCAACAGCGTGCAACTAAAGTACACAAGGTTCCCCCCTCCCAAAAAAAAAAAGCAGGACATTTGCTGGAGACTGCAGTTTTTAGTGGGGTGGAAGGGAGAGGAGTATCGGGGTGTGCAGAGGAGGGGGGTGAGTGTGTGTGTGGCTGTTGCATTAAAAATGTTAAGCTTTACCCAAAGTCATTTTCAAGCCAGCCAAGCATCAAATGGAACACAGTTTAAGGAAAGAACCGGTACTGATTTTCTCCAGGAGCTCTGACAGGATGGACATGGTGTGTGTGTGTGTGTGTGTGTGTGTGTGTGTGTGTGTGTGTGTGTGTGTGTGTGTGTGTGTGTGTGTGTGTGTGTTTGTGTGTGTTTGTGTGTGTGTGTGTGTGTAGGGAGCAAACAAACATCCTCGGTATGCTGTGTTACCCCTCGCTGTGAAAGCAGAGGTAGTGGAAAAAAATCAAGGAAAATCACATTAGCTACTGTTGTATGTGTGTGTGTGTCTCTGTGTATGAGAGATAGATAAAGACGGAAACAGAGGTAGCGACAACTGCAAGGCCGATCGGTGGAGCAAAACATTTGGATTGAAGAGAACGGAAGCACATGTTGCACTCTGTTTTTATTTGGGCTCGTCTGTGTCTTTCAGTTCACCAAACACATGGACAGCAAAAAAACATTTACTTTTTATCAGATCCAGCGGACCACAAAAAGACCAAGGCAATCATTTTACTGATTCCTTAGATGATCAAGAACCAGCCCTTGCAGTCCTATAATTCTGCTTGCACTGCCAACAAGGGGCAATAAAATGTTTATTCCCCCGAACAGTTCTGTAATGTGGTGATGTAGCACCATGCTATATCATAGCCAGGTGTGATCACAAGTACAATAGACAACACCTGATCACACCCAGCTGTGATGCTGGATGTGGCGAGAGATTCAAAACACTTTCAGCCCATAGAGGCCAGTGCAGCTCTATATTCCTCTTCAAAATTAACAGTGGAGTTACTCTAATTAAACAGGTGGTATCTAACACTTATATGCCGTTCTTTTAATCAGTGTTAGCTTAAGGTATTATAAAATATAATAATTAAACATAAGATGTGAGTGTTTTAGACAAGTTGCCAACAGTAGACAAAACCATTGCCGCAAGGTAGACCTCACCCAGGCCACTCTTTAGAGCTCGGAAAGATTGATGACTCTGGGTTTGATTGAAAAGTATGCCTCTGGGTTAGAGCCTGTGTCTTGGTGAAACACTGTGGCCAGTGATTGATTGGCCACTGGGCCACTTTGGCTCCGCAGGGAGCAGAGTCGTTGAAAATCAAAAGAGGAGACGATGGAAGTCTATGATTTCATTAAAAAACAGATGCGTGGATTGACAGATGGATGTGGACTGTGTGAATAAGAAGAGGTACATGACCCTTGCATGCCATGTGCTACTATATTTTCCTGTCAAAACTCATCATTTGTCAGTGCATAAAGACAAGATTGGATTTCTATTGAACTCATTTGATCACTGGTCTTTTCTGCTTTGTCTTCAGTCGGTATCCACTACAAAGACTTACACAGTCCTAATTGATGTTGCTGGGGAATTAAGGACTAATTGACCTGTTATCTAATTAAGGGTTTATTTGAGAGTAATGAGTCTACTAAGTAACTCCTTGATGAGGCTATCTTGACCACATAAAGCCACCAATCAGAGTTCTTCCACAACAGGCTGTCTACTCACACTCATCAGGAAATTATTCAGAACGACCGCATGATGAGAAGATAGAGTCCATCTTTATTAGGTTGGCAAGCATGCTGGAGACAAAACAACACAGGCATAAGTGCCGTGACTATTTTCTTTTCAATATGAGTTTGACCAGACTGACCTTCTGTTATTTGGCGGGACTGTGATCTCGGAAATGGAAAGCTTTTACACTGCTTGCTCTGGAGAGGCAGACATAATCAGCGAGCAAGAGTGAAATCAAAAATGACAAATGCAACTTTCCAAAAACTACAGGTCATCAAAGCCTCGTTTTAATGTCAGTCATTCAAATAGTGATTATGTCTGCTTGTTTTCAATCCTCCCAATAGCTGATCAAAGAACACTACAAAGGTGAAAACACCATGCAAACGTCTATGCAGAAAACTGCTGTGATTCTAACTACCATAAACCTCTTGTGTACGGCAGTGTTCCCTTTCCTTTACCGCTTTTCCCCCTGAGTGGCATAACACATGTGAGCACTGACACTGAACATGTTCCCCTCAGACAACAGAACCCCAGGAACCCAACAACAATGACAACCCACAACCCTGCCTAGACTGCTGTGAAGTTTCAATTACTGGTAGACTTGGTGGCTGGCTACTGCCAGTCACTGCCTGACAGTGAGGGGAGTGACTGGTGGTGAAAAAGTCTGAAGGATAAGCACTCCCTCCAGGGTTGTAGAAACCATCTAGAGCCACCACTTGATAATAATAAAACATATTAGGCTGCATGCTAAATGACTAAATGACAAGTTTAGACGCCCGAAAACTGTTTTAGAGAAGAAGATATGAAAAATAGTTCACTAAATTAATTTAGAGGTTGGTAAGTTGACAGTAGGGTCGTAACTCAATAAAACAGCTACAATAGTCGTACGTAAGCAAAAACATGTTTAGAACAGTGGACATTCAACTTGACAAGGAAGATAGTAGCTGCTACTTCAATTGCTTTAAGCATTTTTTACCAAAAATAATCAAAAAACGTATGTCATTTACTGTTAATCGCGTCCTAAAATATGCTGAATTTATGTTGATTTAGCTTTGGATATTTTTAGAACTCAATATGGGAAGAATCACACACAATAAGAACCAGAATCTATAACCGGAATCTAAATCAATAATATCTAAACGACACCTCGACTCCAGTCTAACCCCATGTCTCGGGGGCAGTTCTCAAGAATGGGTGTCACTGTAATTGGTGCAGCTATGGTCGCAGAGGTTATGGCCATTATAGGTGAGCACAGGGAGGCATAAGTGCTCAGAGCATCGCTCTGACCGTGTGTGAAGCAAGAGGAGGGAACGCAGGGGGAGGGGGGGACCTGCCGCTCGCCGTGACCTGTGTCTTAATGAGAAGGACAAATCAATATCAGGCTGGACAAAGAACACAAGAAGTACAGCTGCCGTAGAATGTTTTTTCCTTGGCCGTGAACATGGGAGCAGGGGGTTCAGGTTCAGTGGGGTTAAAACAATATGAAGTCATGATGTGAAATCACTAAATCTAGATTCTGACTAAATATCTACCATTCTTTTAAATATGCAGTAGATATATAATACAGCCCTTCTATACTAGAAAGCTTCACATCCAATTGGGGACATTTGTTGTATCCCCATGTGTTCTGTTTTTTTCCTGCCTATATTAAAACAATAGAAAAGCAGCCCTCCACAGTCGGACAAACAGATTGATGGATGGCACACGCAGTGTTTACTCGTGTAGTCGACGCTCCCCTTTGTCACTTTCCACAATACTGAAAAAAACAATATAATTTCTCCTGACACTAAAACTGCCAGTGGGCTGAGATAAATCCAGCAGTTTTCAAAACACTTGTTTCAGCAATTTGCAAAAAAAAAAAAAAAAAAAAAAAAAACACAGAACAAAGTAATTTTCTGGAAGCACAGCAGAATAATGGGTATCACTCACTAAGAAGATTTTATGAGTTAACACCAGATTTTTGTTAAGCCTGTGTATATTTTTCGCTTGAATAACTTTTAGAAAACACAGGACGTAAACGGAAGTGGCACTATAGAATAATTAGAAGATTTTTATGTTGTGAAATTCAGCCAACAAGCTAAATATTGAATGAAAGCCAGAGAGAAGAGACAGAACAAATTGGCCTGATCTTACATCTTGATTAATTACTCATGGACAAAACAGTGCAGCCTATAAGATAATACACAAGGTGTTAACAGGTTTTCTGGGAGAAAAGGACTGAACAAATCACCTCTGAAAGCTCTATCAGCCACCAGATTATGTGCTTAGTACAGCAATCCACAACCTCTCTCTGGAGCTCTTTCGTGATCAACTTATTGACTTTGCCTGGCAATCAAAACCAATTTCACCTCCCAATTGCTGACGCTTATGTGGCGTACAACAATGTAAATTTAATTTGTTCGGTAACCTGTGGAGAGGAGGTCTTGTTACTTAATGAGAGGGGTAGTTAAAAATGGCTCATGTGAAAATGAGCATAAACATCACCGTGCTCATTTTTCAAGTTGAAAATCTCAGCAGGTTCTTTTTTCCCTCCTTTTTGAGGACACACACACACACACACAAAATAGCTTAAAAACACGTTTTATGTTTCATCAAAGATGAGTTCACTGTGGGGTAGCGGACAATCCGATAAACACAGAGTGAAACGACAATGGGTGGGGGGAGACGTCTCGGGCGAGAGGCTGCCTTTTAAGAAACGGAAAAGTCCATTTCCAGTTGAAAAGAACAGTGGCTGTGTGGAAACGTCTGAATTGACAATTACATGAGTGGTGCGAACGGCACTGTGCCTCCACTGATAACCCTTCGGATTCTATTAAAACTCCGGCACTCCAAAAGAATGCTCAAACTGAGGAAATTATCACACAGCCACACACACACACTTTTTAAATAGTAACAACCTCCTGATAGTGTGTGTGTTTTTGAAATTCCAGTGTCTAAGATTTACGGGGATATAAATGGCAGAATATGGCAGAAATGTAATATTATATTCATAAGTATGTTTTCACTATATCCTACACAGTGGCTCACTGACATGCTGACTAAACTGGTGGGAGAGACAGTTATAGATAAAGAATGAAACTAAGATTGTATATGCAGAGCAGCTATCTGTAGTTTCAAAAACCTGCTTATGGCCCTAGGTTAGTCTAGGTTAGACACACACAAAAGCTCCATAGTGTCTAGGAGCATGCAGGCAATGATGAGTCATGACCCTGGTTCATATATTACAGATACAAAGCAAGTGTTACATTCTTGCCCTTCCTTCCAACTCCTCCCCTCATTTGTCTGCCTCCGTATGAAAAACAACAAAAATCAAATTCCAGAAAACCTACAAGTGAAACGGCTTTCTTCACAGCTGCTAAAGGGAAAAACATCATGTGTCTCCCCTGTCGCCATCTCTCTCTCACTCTCTCTCTCCCTTTTGCTGCCGTTTTTTCTTTCGATTGGATCGCCGTTCCGAACGAGGGATCCCTCATACACTTGTCCTGCAGCGTGGAATCACGTCAACGCGCCTCTCCCTCGCTCAACAAAATGATTCATTTTTCTATTACAGCGATGAGCGTGTGAAATGAGCTATATAATCAATAGCATAGGTTTGTAAACAGCGGCCGCACTCCAGGGAAAATGTGTTTTCTTTTCGAAAAACAATACGCTGCCTGTGTGTGCACGCAGTAAGGAATGCTCACCTGACAATGTTTACAAGGGCAATTTACGGGAAATAAAGACACGGGCTGCCTAAAATGAAGGTAGCTTTTATAATACAGGAGGATGATCGGGCGGAGATATGGAAGAGGACAAAAATATTGAACCACAAGATGTGGACACAGCAAGAGGGGTTTACTTACCGAGATTGTTTTAGGCAGATGAACTTGAAAATAACTATGTGAAAAAATGGTTCTGTGTGTGCAATTGCAGGGATGAAATTCAACACAGTCGGGACAGTTCTATGAATTACAGCTAACAGCAATGCTCACACACTCACAGCCCTGACATCTGTCAAGACCTGTTGATTACAGCAAATAGGTTCACTTCACTTCTGTGTGTCTTTATGGTAGAACAGGGATGTGTGAACCTAAAATGGGACATGTCTTCATGTTAAAAATTGCTGTCATTATTGAGTCTGCGCTTGCAATTTGATACTGTGGCACGGGTTTATCCAACTGAATGTTAAAAGGTATGAAACTGAAATGAGGTCACATTCACAGCAGCACTGTTTCTGACTTACAAAGAGTTGAGCGCGAAGTCTCTCATCCTCGGTGGCAATCCTCTCTCTTATAATGGCCTCCTGTAGGCTCTCCTGAGCCACAGCCCGCTCCACAGACAGGATCCTGGACACTTCCTCCTGGACCTGGGACTGGGCCTCAGCATGAGCCTTTGCTGCTGACCGGGCCTTCTCTGCCTCCAGCCTGTGGATCATCAACATTTGACATCATTAATACACCTTTTCAACCCATTTCAAATGATTACACGTCTGTGACGTGCAAAAGCACTGCAATACCTTGCGTGACTTTAGACTGCACATGCAGGGAATAATAACAATGTACCTCATGGTACAAGACAATGGTACTCTCTATTCTCTCTCCTGCAGTTATCTCTATAATGCATGACTGACCACTCAGATTTTCAATGTACAAAGTTATGGTGTCCATAGTATGTTGCACTGCCTACTGCACTGCATACCAAGGTCCATACATTAGTACAACATGTTTCTATCTATCTTTGGTGTGTATCGTCTGTGTCCTACGCCTGCATGCTGCAATGTTGCCGTGTGTCCCCAGATAGAGGCCAATACACTTGTATATTGATTTTCAACCCTAATGTCAGATTCATCCATACACATGTCCTTGCTATTCCACAGCTTGCAAAGAGGGGGCAACATTGAGAAGTCACACTCAGTAAACACTGGAAAAAAAGAAAGTTTTAAGTTGAACTCTGATTACCCCAGAGTCCGGAAAAAAAAAAAAAAACTGATGCACCGCAGTCAGTTAACATCTGTCAGACAGTTCAAATCAATTACATCATTTCCAAATAATTTACATCCAAGAGTGATCGGACTATCAATATGTAATAGAGTGTAATAGACAACAATCATCAATCCGGTGAAGCAGTGATATAGACAGAGGCAGTACACTCTCTGCAGACACAAGACCACCATTTGAACCCTGTCACTGGGTTCTCATAGTTGCCTAGCAACGCACTCCCTCCTCTGCGACAGTGTGCATGATTGGAGAAAGAGGAGGAACGTCCCTGAAACCCTGAAAGTCTTCCTCTGCTCGGAATCAAGCGGTGGTGGCGGGGTGAAATAAACATCGGGGGATCGAGTGAATTATGACTCGAAGAAGTCGAGGATCTTGATAAACTTTTTTGCCTTTGCCTGGGAAAAAAATCCAGACACAGCTCTGACAGACAGCCTCGATAAGAAGTGGGCCGGATGCTGAATGTTCACTTTATTGCACAGATAGAAAGATCCATCAGTTGTTAATAGTTGTTTTGGTGGTAAATTAACAGAATAACAAGTTTTCCTGTTTTCATGATTTTTCATGCGTGACTCATTTACAGCATCATTAGGTCTGTGCATTGCTTATTATGATAATTTAAGTGCATCATCCCGGTTGTCAAGTGTGTGGTAACAGGTGTACATACAGTATGTGGCATCTTCTCCTTTTCCCCCTGTTTCTTGACATTACACCCACTGATCTGTCAATGTGAAGGTTTTTCATGTTTTATTCTATTTGGAAAATCTCATTCATCTCCTCACTCACCTGTGAATATAATCAAAATTTAGACAGTGAGGAATTGTGATGGACAGACTACTCTTAACTGATCACCATTGCGTGCCTTCGGCTTCGAGCAGCTGACAGGTAGGGTCTAATAAAAATATGTCTGATGTCTTAAAGCTGCCATTTGCCCTGCAACACCACTAAATGTCAGAGAGCAAGGCGAGACGCAGGAGACAGGGAAAAAAAAAAAAGAGAGAGAGAGAGAGAAAGGAAGGAGGCAGGAGTGAGCGGTGGCAACATGACATGTTTGGCCCTGAGGAAGTGAAGCAAAGAGGGAGTGAGGCAGAGTGTGGGAGAGAGAGATGGAGGGAGACGGAGAGAGACCAGCCATGTCCAGTCTCACAGTCCACTGGGCTGCACACGTCAGCACACTCCATCCATCATCTGGCTTCAACTCACACATACACACACACACACACACAGGGTGCCTCCTAATGGCCTTTTACATTCACCATTTCCCTACAATCCACACCTGCCTGCACTGCTAATGCAGCTAAGCTACCTTTACTCAAGAAGCTTTAGCTGTTGCTTTTGCTATGACAGAGAAAGGAGAGTATACCGTGTTTCCAGGAAAGGAGTAGAAAAGGGTGGTATAAGTGTGGGCCAGTATTTAGAACAATTACAATTATTTGGAACAAGAAAATCTGGACCCTTGTTGGATGTTTTAACAGTTATGAAGACACCACAGAAGTGTATAAGTACTGTAGCTAAAAAAGATAAATGCTCAAAGAGATTAAAAACAACTTTAAACTCAATTTAAGTGAACTGTGCTTAAACTTATTTAATATGAGGATGACCAGACAGTCTCCTACACACCTACACGCTGTCAGCAAACACTCAGCTAAGATGCAAAAGTGGTTTTTGTTTACCTGTTTCATAACGGAAAACAAACATGACAGATGGTGAAGCAGAACTGAACTATGCAAATTTAAACTATATTAATAAAAGGGAATACACTCTGAGCAATGTCTTCTTTGGGCATTTTGCCAAACTAAGATGGAGCAAAATACCGAAAATAGTTACTTATTACCTAAAAGTATATGCCAAGGGTTACGGTAACCAAAAGCTACAACCAGGACAAGTAAAAGGAAAGCAAGCCAAGAAAATAGACAGCCTTGCAAAAAAGTCGTTCTACTGACATCCTCGCAAGTGCTAACCGAAGCAAAGACTGCTATCACTAGCTGGATGCTATCTGTCTGCTTCACCTCTATTGCTTTCCAGTCATTATTGCCCTGTCCCTGGGATATTGGACGCATTTTTCATTCGACAGTAGAAGATTGGCACTGGGAAGCAAAGGGGAGCTCTGAGGTAGAGAATGCTTGACTCAGACAGAGAGAGGAAAAGACAGCACCAACATAAAGGGGAGTGGGAAAAAAAGAAAAATCCCGTGCCTTTGGAGGATAAGTGGATGATGTTTGGCTCGGCACTGGATACAAAGAGAGGATAATCTTGGCCCTGTAACCTGTGTTTTGATGGCTCAGTGGATTGAGCCTCCAAACCAGAAAGATGGAAAGACAGAACCATTGAGGTATTATTAATTTTAAAAGGAGTGGAGTACAAGTGGGTTGGACTGTTGGGTCTCTCCAGAAAAGTGACTCACTATTTTCAGGAGATGACCTTGAACATAAGTACTTTGGAATACTTCACTTCGTTTGGAACGCTATTTTTAAAAACGGACACAGATTAGATCTGTGGCAGTTTATATGAAAAATTCATAGGCTGGATCGCTGAGATGCCACAATGTAGGGTTAAGCGACTATACTCGGGGCAAGCTTTACATGCGTGTGTGCATGTACACACTTTCCGATAACAAAAGGGAAATGCAGACATGGTCAAAAATGATGTGCGGTCACTACTGCAACAGCAAATTGAAATCCATTAAGCCATCACAACCTGGTAATTACTTGAAATGTCATTACTCTGAACGTCAATAAATAAACACGACCCAAAACAAAATTAATTACAAATTCATATCTTCTACCTTTTCTCACTTTATCTTTTTGCCTTCTGTCTCACTCCTCAGCTCTTTACCCATTAATGCTTCCTGTTGTTTACCTGTCATCCACACAAGATGTGTCTCAATAGTGATTGCCTGGCAGGATGGATCCTGACAGACCTCTCATAACAGTGCAGACTCGACCCAAGTGCCTTGAAACAAAGGCATTTAAAGGCCCAATGCAATATTGATGTTAGGAATAATGTCGCTGAATGCTGGCTATGAATATTTTATGGGGCTATGCACTCTCCCTGACACACATGCCCTCACACATGAGCACACATACACCACACCTTATGGTGAGTGCTATGAAATGTTGGGACAGAGTTTAAAGTCAATGTATGGGAAACAAAGGCCAGTGTGGTGAGGAAATTAATTTGGAAGAGCCGCCTCACTCTGCAGAAAGGAACATAAAAGCCATTTTGTACAAGAGATAACTGCAGTGTTCTTGGTGCTTCAAGTAGATATCATTGTCAGTCTCACCTCTTTTGTTGTCGCTTCAAATATCATGAAGCTCAAACTCCCAACAAACAGCCATTTAATAGACTGAAAGAGGCAAAGAAAATAGTTCCTCTACTTAGTGGTGTGGAATAGCATCAGAAGCCCGCAGGCTATCATTCTGTATAGCTATTACGGTGTCTTATGGAGCTTAAATGCTGGGATGATATTAGAAACTAAAGTTTATAGAACTCCTCCCAACTGATTCTATCTGTCTAGTGTAAGACCAGCTCAAGTAATAGACAAACCACAGACTTGCTAGGAGATTGAATAACAATTACTGTTCTGCTGAAAAGGTCAGCAGCAGGCTACAGTACTGAAAAATACTGTATCAAAACTGTATTTACAGTTCAATAACTGTTTCTCTTACACTTAAAATGGTCTTATACACTGGGGATGGGAGCACTTTTACAACAATATAACCAGTTTTGCAAAAGCCATAAATTGGAGGAAACTGCTTTGTTGGCAATTACTTCTATTCATGCAGGCAGTGAAACACTATGATGATCACATCACACACACATATATAGATATTCCTAGAAAAGCAAACAAACAAAATGTTCTGCTGAAGAGGGCTTGAGGGTTGGGTATGAGTTTCTGTGTATAGGTGCACATGTAATGTAACAGTTATTGTTACAGTATAGTTTTTAAAAATTGAAAGAGGGTTCATTTCCTGAGGGAAGTTGAGGTGTCCTTGCTGCCTGAGCAAAACTGGCTGACTGAGATGGAGCATGATAGTTGCTGCTTCATGGCACCTCAGGTACAATGGTAGGTTTTGTTGATGTCCATCTAGGTTGGCTTCCATGATGTCCCTTGTGTTTGGTAGGATGCGAATAGGTTGTTGCACACTGTAATTACCGGGACATTTTCAGTGCCCCAAAGCCTCTGGAAATGTGCCGAGCGTCTCATTAAGCGTCCACAAACAAACTGAGTGAAGCATCATTCTTGAGTTTGTTCGGAAGTGGTGGTTGTTGCAAGGGGCTGGCTCAAATTTAAACAGGCAGACTGAGTGAGAGCAGAGAGGATTGTTTTGTAGGACTCCTAATGTGAAATGTTTCAATGATTGTTTCGCAGAATTAATTGTGTAATTTTCATAAAATAAATGTCTGAGCAGAACCAAGCCCAACTCCAAATGACAATATCTCAAACAAATACTGCTCTCTGTTTAGACCCGAAATTACATAGTTAGAAAGCTATTGTGACTTTAGGTTTCCAAAGGTTGGTTGCTATGGTGTTGCTAAGGTGCTTGGTCTAAGTGTGGGGTATTTCTAGAGGTTTGCTACTGTGTTTTGCATTATTGTTAGAGTGGTATTAGATGTAAGTGGTTCCCAGGGTTTATTAGATGGTTGGTGGGATATTATCAGATTATCAGAGTTCACTAGATATGATGTTCTCCATGCTTATTCGGTTATTTCTAGGTGCTAGCTAGGGTGTTTGGGATGGTTGGATTTGCAGTAGCTGCTAGTTAGCTGATTGATTGTTCGGACGCATGAGGTGGTTGAAAAGTGCAACATAAATAAGGGATATTATTATGATGATTATTAGCAGTAGTTAAGCTCACTATTATTATTATTGTCGTTATCATTATGGGTGAGAGAGTGCTGTAAAGTTGCTGGGGTGTGCTATGTTTCTGCAGTAGTTGCAGTCAGAATATCATGAAGAAATCAAAAGGTAAATGCGAGTGCAGTCAGAATCTGATCAAAGACGAGCAATGCTGCTGATTCATACACATTTTTAAAAGGAGGAATCACAACTCCCCAGACACAGTCCTAGCTAAATCAAGTTGGAATCGAGAACTTTGTCTTTTTTTAATAACTTTCTAACTTTAAAATGAGTTTGAGGGTTTTGTATGTGCATCACTGTATGTATTTCTGTGTGAAAGATAAAAACAAACAAAATGTAAAAATCTATAGGTTAGACTATCTGTCTGCGTCCGACTTGGGAACAATAAAGAATTTACCAGGCTGGCTGGTTAGTGGGGATGGAAGACAGAAGCCCTGAGAGAAGGTCAGTGTTCTCACTCAAAAGTCTGACATGCAATTATATCGCACAAGCCAACAGAAGCAGTTTGACTACAAGCTGAAATAATGGGCAGAACTTTCACAATGTGGACTAACCTTTAAGTATGGACATTAAAACATATGCATTTCGTGCATGGGAGGGGAGATTGAGAGTGGGAGGTCAGAAAAAGACATGAAAAAGAAGAAAATAGAATGAGAAGTATGAGAAATACGGGAAAGAAGGGGATATGGGAGGAATGAAAAGACAAGACGGGGAAGGCAAGGTGGAGAAAACCCAGAGAGAATAACCCCGGAGAAGAAGAAGTAGATCGAATGGTGACGCAGGATGAGTTAGGTCGAAGGAGGAGAGACAGGATGGAGTTTTCTCCCCTTCATCCCTCCTTCTCTCTCATCCTTTTCTCTGAGTTGTTCCACTCCAGTGCCTCACAGAGAAGCAGCAGAGGCAAATCTGCTCCCTGCAGCCACTCCTTGCTACAAATGAGTTTAGGCTGCACCCAAATGAACTCCTCACAGAACCCTTACTTTACTTCTACCAGAGCAAAACATGCAAAGACAGATCTATGGAGTTCCAAGTATGGCCCTAAAGCCAAACCAAAGATATACTGCCTAATCTAAATGCCACTGTTCATCAGAATTCCCTAGATCTGTGGACCCTACACAGCAATATTTCAAAAGGACAGAACGGAGGAGTTATACTGAGTGGAAATAATTAGATTTTACACTAAAGCAAATGGAATGTGTTGGTGCCTTGCGAAGGTCTAATGTTCTTTAACAATACATCATTTTTAGGCTTATTTCTGTAATTATCTACCTTTATAACATGCTTAAATTATTCAAGGCTTATTTTTTCCAACAATAGTTTTTCCAAACTATCTTGGGCTTGTACTAAGCTCTTAGCAGATATCTGTACAGGCTTAAAGGAGCATGTACTATAATGCCAAGGGACTGGCCGGTGTTTGTGATTCCCCCTTTCTCTCTTTCTCTCTCTTGACCTCTGTCTAATGAAGGCAGAAATGGACAAAAAAACAAAACAAAAAGCAGCAAATAAAGGCAAAAGGGAAATTGAGTGTCAATAAGATTTCCAAAAGTTGTATTCATGAATGGTTTATATATCGGTTAAATGAGTGAGATTCTTGTTTTATTTCATTTATCTATATTCTTTTCGGTGAAATAGATTTAATGAGCAGTTAAGATTCAGTATACTCCTTGAGGAGAATTTTAAAAATAGACCAACTGCAGGAGCAATTGTTGAGGTTGAACATGACCTTGAGATTTTGGCCTCATGTATCTCCTGTGTGTTCATGTATGTGTGTTCGTTCCCAGTGACCTAGGGGTTCACATTTTCTTCCATTTCCCTGTATTCAAGCTGTGAAGCAGTTTCACTGCAGGGTTCAATAACTAGTGAGACACTGTGCGGCCTTGTTAGCTGAGCTTTGATACACTCACACATACACACACAGACACACACACACACAAAAAAAACGTTACCTCTTACTTCAATTTTGCAGCAAAACCTCTCCAGTCTCCTTACTGAGTCTTCCAACACAGCAAAGGCCACAATCACTGTGCTTCGATTACCTTCAACAACCAAAAGCTTGGCTTAATTACTGCCTGCTCTGTGGGAACGTGAAATACCACTGCAATTTAATTACAGGTTAACAGCCCAGATGAGAAGAAAAGGCACTGTGTTCCTCTCATCTATTTCAATTAAAAGAAAGCATTAGTCACCATTATCTGAAATAACTACAAATTAATAGAAAAGTTCAATTGTGACATAAAAGGATTGGAAAGACATTTTCAGTGCTGACGGACGGTGGTATGGCTTCATGAGCAAAACCTTTTGTTTATTTAGTTTAGAGTCTTTTTAAGTCGACTCATGAGCATATATGCTTATATATGTGTTTTTTTGTAGTGCAGTTTTCACCAATATATTGTGCGTGTTTGAGTTTAGTGGCATATTTGTCATATTTTCATATTTTTTGCTACTCTCTTTAGGTATATTCATTAAAATTTTGCTCTTCCATTTCTCACATAATACCCTCACAGGCCAAAAGAATTCACAAACTAACTTCGATAAAAAATTTTTTAAAAAAGGTCTTTGTTACACTCAAAAAATGTATAGAGCTGGCCCTGACTCAGCCAGGAATTTAGACACTTGAATAAGGTGATGAAGTGCCTGAGCCTATAACTTCCACTGTCCATTCATTCTACTTCACCGAATTTGAATACAATAAGGTACAAGTCATGAAGGTGTAATAGCAAGTGTGTGAGACGGTTCAGGTGTGTTTTTCAGTCATCCGTCTTATGCTTGCCTGACAAAACCAATCCACCTCCATTCAAAACAATCCAACTATGTAACACTCAAGCTTTTACTTGTAAAAAGCAACTCGTTTTTGTACTTCAAGTCTACTTTCTTCCATTGCTACAGTGTGTGTTTAGTGTACATCTTGGCTTGGGCTCCATCCACTACCAAAACATAGGTGAGCTACACTCAGGACTGTGCCTGAACACATCCTGTGCAACGATCCCGCTTTTGCAACAAGTGCTGTGTGGACACACTATGAGGCCAAGTCAAATATAAAGGCCTTTGTCAATGCAAACTAGGGTATTTTGCATTCCCAAAAGCAAATTTAGTATTGTCATGAGTGATAAACATGTGGTCACAGATGAAATGTGATATGCTGCAACTTGAATCAAATACCAGAAGGGCCCTCCAAACATAGTCAAATAGTGGAATAGGGGTGGTGAAAATCTTGGTAGTGGTTCATTCTGCAGGCGAAGGCAAAATGTTTGCATGAACATCACTGGCTGCAGTTACACTTGTCTTTTTAAAACTGGTTTTATAATGTGATAACATTAGGGAGCATTATGAGCCAGTTCTAACACACAGAAGATATTGAATTTGTTGAGCTAAGCCAGAACTCTGATACGGTCAAGGTTGGATTGTGATCAGATGCTGCCTAGTCGTCAAACAAATTCCACTTAAATAAAGCTTCGTTTCAGAGCTTTCTAATTTAGCAGAATTAAATTTGGAGCTATTCTTAAAAACACAGAATCCACCATGACGGCTGTGCCATGTATTATTAGCTGCCAAACTGTTAAAACAAGAACGGAAACACACGCACATAAAATACAACCAAAATAATGTGACAAAACAATCAGAAAAGAAAAATCAAACCGCAGACAAGCCGCATTAAAAACTGATATTAATATGCACTGACACACAAACACACACATACACAAGTGCTGGCTAACTGATGATTGCTTATTTACCATTTCATGTTCAGTTAAGTCTTCTTTCAGCGAAAACACAGCCCGTGCCAAGCTGGAAGAAAAATTGCGGGGCTTGAAAGCCACCATGATTTCAATTATTTGCAAGGAGGGCATAATTTTGAAGTACTTACTCCTCTG
Organism: Larimichthys crocea; assembly: GCF_000972845.2. NCBI lineage: Eukaryota > Metazoa > Chordata > Actinopteri > Sciaenidae > Larimichthys > Larimichthys crocea. The sequence goes on along the minus strand of NC_040030.1, from coordinate 8,611,766 downwards.
AACAGGCATCAATAAGGGAGCTGCAGGAAGCAGTTACATCAAAAAACATAAAATAGCGAGAAAAAAAAAATCAATAGACAAATAATTTCTCAAAACCACTCTCTTGAACGAGCCTCAAAAAATAGTCTAATCGCTAGGCTAACACTACCTCCTCCTGGATATAGAGGGGTTGTGTTTTTTCACCATACAGTATTAGAGTGTGTTTAGTGGCTAATCACAGCTGTTCATTCGCCAGGGTCTGCTGGAAATCATCCAGGCCTATTAAAGAGGGGGAGCAACGCGATTATCGGACATTATGGCACGTGCACCTGCTTCTTTAGGGTCACAAAGAGGAGAAGGGAGGGGAGACGAGAAATGTACTCCTTACATGAAGAGTATGCTTCTTCATCAGGCAGGGCTAATGTATCACCCCACTCAACACCCAGGAAATTACCTCAGGATAGCGCCCTCCTTTCTCAGGCATGATTAATTGATCCGGAGAGAACAAGGGAAGGAGAGTAGAAGCAGAGATAGAGAGAGGAAAAAGTGCTGATGTGCTTCGGAAGAGAGGTAGATTGGAAAAACGCAGCGGGGATCGGAAAAGACTGACGTTGACCTTTTTGACTATTAATGAAAGCGGAAAACGGTCACACCCGAAAATGTCTTCGTTTTCTAATGAAATCCCAGAATAGGAATTGACACTAGTGTAGCACCCTGGTTCAATCTGTCATGATCGAAAGAAAGAAGGTATGGAGACAGGTATGGCATTTTCCCCAAATCCAGAAATCAGTTCAAGTTCAACTCCAAAACAAAATTATAACAATCAATTTACTTCTGAAATTTCTTGGAAGTTCATGAACATAAACTGGTTTACCATTTCACAACAAAGCTGTGTGTGAGTGTTTGCGTGTGTGTGTGTGTCTAACCAGGCTTGCAGCTCTTGCTCTGCCTTGGTCCTGTCCCTCTCCAAGCCTTTATATAGCTCGTCAGTGATCTTCTTCTTCAGGGCCTCTTCATCAACTGGAGACAAAAACAGACGGAAGAAAGAGAGTTTTAAGTACACAGCTGTTGTTTACAGACAGGCATATTGTGTTTGCTGCGACACTGAATAGAGTCATACTGTCCTAAAAGGTAGAAAAGAAACATGACTTGTAAAATGCATTAATCAGACAATGAGCATTCATAATGATTCAGTGAGAAGATGTTTTGCCTGAGCAGATTGGTCTGGGTCGTTACAAGAGCTGCAACTGTTATTATTATTGATTAAACTACAAATTGAAAGAAACAAAATCAGAACTATACAACAACTTTATAATCAATTAATCATTTAAGTCATTTTAAAAAGCAAAAATGCTAAACATTTCTCAGTTCCCTGTGATTTCCGGGGATTCGCTGCTTTTTTCAGTTTTATGTGATAGTAAATTATAAAGTAATCTGATGCCAACGCCTTTGGCTATAGGAAAACTGATGAGTTTTCACGGTTTTCACAATGACTCGATTAAAAAGAACAACACAACACACAAACATTAAATATATATATTGCCTAAGCACACACACCAAGAGGGACACACACACACACACACTCCTGCATCTTCAAATCGCAGCAGTGCACCACCCTATCTACATATATTCATGTCAGGGACATCATACATGTATAATTTCATGTCTCCACTGTTCTATCCTGGCAGGTAATTAAGCATGAAAGTAAAGATGCGTGCCTGCGACCGGGCCCAAAACGTGCTCTGAAGACAGAAGTGCCATGCAGTGTGCTGCGACACTGCAGTGATTGGAGGAGTGTCTGAGTCTGTCAAGATTACTCCCCCACTGCATTAGTTAGACGGGATAATCCCTATTGTCAGTGTCCATTATTACCTGGTAACATGTGGTAACAGCAGGCCAGTAGAAACCCACACACACAAAAATTATTAACAATAAGACCTAAAATGTGCAAAGCCGATTTTTTTTTCTTGTCATCTTGCTTTTGCACCTACTGTTAAATAAATAGAACCAATTTTTAAAAGCAACACAGCCTGGTGCTCCAGCATCATGTTTAATAACATTGCTTATTTTGTTGCTTGGGGGATCATCATACTCATAATTTCTGTCCCTGTTAAAGTCCAACATGTGGTGCTACTTCCTTGTCAAACTAGTAATTTGATTACAGTATCACAAATGAAAAGTGCAGGAAGGTAAACCAACAAAAAAACTATGTACTACGAGTGTATTGTGAATTGTTTTTTCATGATGATGCATACAATTCAAAACATTTCCTGCACAAACACAAGTCTGAATCTCGTAGGTAGCTGTTAATTAGTCTGAATGTTGTTATGGCAATAAGATTTAATTATGAGTTAATAAGCAGAATCGTGTCATCGTCTTCAAATATTCAAAAATTGTCACTTTCGTCAGTCGTTCAACATGAAAATAAAAAGCAGTTTGTGATAGCGTTGAATTGATGGACGCTTGTTACTAAGACAGGGCTCCAGTTGATGCAGCTGCTGTCATGGATACATAAAATCGGCTCATTAACAAGTTTTTCTCCATCCACCCTCTGTCATTATAGTCTTTTTCACCTCCTTCAGGCGTGTTGTCACACCCACACTGTTAATAATTTGCTCTTGAATGACATTCGTGCATAAATACACAAAGCCAGGATGTATAGCCCATAGCCTCTTCTGCTCTGCAGCAAACGGCACATGAGAGCTCGCGATTTGACAACGATTTGGGTAGAGTAAAGGTAGAGGGAGGTTTAGTGTGACAGGGCTTCAGATGAAACACGAGCCCCAAACAGAGGCGGTGATTGACAGTTGACAACTTTTCGCTGCATAGTGTATTCTCAAAGACAAAGACTGCTGTCACCTACTGTCCAGGGTATGAGACAAGAATATCAATCATATCTGACAGCACTCGAAAGCACCGTTGATCTCACTGCAGAGGAGAGTTTAATTACAGCTGTGTTTAAAAACTATGACAGAAAGACAACCTGTAAGGCCAAAATCCAGACTTGTCTATAAATAAATAATGTAATACTGATATTTTATGTCAGGTAAATATGAAAACATCAGATGACATGCTATGGTTGCTTTCTGTCATGTGGCAGGTTATCATAATATTGGATAAATCTTCTAGAGAAAATGATATAACTTAAAGCTGCACCACTTAAAGATTTACATTAGTCGCCACTGAGACAAAAAGTATCTTTTCAAGCATTTCTTTCAACCCACAACAACAAGGCTGTACTGAAACACATTGCGGCCTCTTGCTATGACACTAGAGTACACAGAAAACTGGACACCAAACTCAAGTGGCATTTTAATTCAGAGCCCTGCCACTATGAAGGGTTTCCATCAGGTAAGACTGGCATTTCTTTATCGACCGCCCTTTAAAATATCTCAAACATAGATTGAAAATATACACCCTTTAGCAGTGCACGATGAGAAGTTACATTTTTATAAAGTCCTCCAAGTTCAGACAAACCTAAGCAACTCCTCATTTATCACCACATCCTCTCCAGCCCTGCAGAGATAGGCTTCAGACAGCTAGTGGGCCTGAAGGGTCAGGCAGAGAACAGGTTCTGATATGATAAACACTGTCTGGGGTCCTTGAGGGAGGCTGGTTAGGGTCAGAGACAATTCCAGATTGACAGAGCTCGTGTCAATCCTGAGTAGGACATGTAAATGTTAAAAAGATTAAAAACTCATCATCCTTTTAGACATGTCCCCCTCCTTTCCTTTTCCACCAATCACTGAAGCCTGTGGAAAAAAAACCCATAGAGGAGGAGGAGGAGGAGAGGCAGTGGAGCACAGGCTATTGGCGGTGGAGATAATAGACGAAGGCAAATTGCGTTTCTCATCAGAAGTTTCATTAACCCCAGGACCCGCGCGGAGGGCATAATCTGTAACATTACTACTTTCTCACGTTTCAAGCTGGTGCTTAGTCGAGTTACCGCAAACCTTTCGCTATGTTCAAAATAGGGAGGAAAAGAAAAAGAAAAAAAAAAAGAAAAGCAGCTTCCAGACCTGGCAAGCAGGTGCCATTTCTGATTTTCTCTTTTATTCACAGTCTTTCTTGTTAATTCAATCTCATGTTACGAAAAAGGACCTAACTGATCATTTCACACTTTCACAAGATAACAAGAAAAGTCACTTTCAGAAAGGAGAGTGATACATTTCACAAGTTTCCCACTCCACATTTATGCGCACACACGCACGCACACTAAAAGTCATCCACATTTCTCCCATTGTTTTCCCTCGTCTCTCCCACTTTCCCCCATTTTCTCTCCTGCACCTGGGAGACAACTTTAAGCAGGCTATTAGTCCAGTGCAGTGTGTGGGCTATGGCATATGAATATTTATAGCACATTGAAGAAGGTGTAGGAGGTTCAACCTTGACTATGGTGTAATCAGCACACATACTGACTCAGGCCATGATTTAGAGACAGCCGACCTGCAGAGAGCCTCACTCGATACCAGACTCTCATGGACACACATAATCAATGTCCGCCTCATTAAGGTTGTACCCTTTCAGAATTGGGCTGAACTTTGCAACTTTTTAACGAGATTCACATTCACATTCATCATACCTTTTTTTTTTTTTTGGTTCCTTAAAAAGAGCACGCTTGATCAATCGTCCAAGTTAACTATGTTTTTTTTTTTAACTCCTTCGTATTACTTGCTGAGCTTGCGACATATTAACCTACAAGGTGACCTTGCAAGGGGAGTACATACAAAATAGGAGTCAGCCAGCGTCACTGTTGTGTGATAAATATAGGCACAATGCGTGACAGGGGACAGGCATGAACAAAAACATGAATACAACCATGAACTCACAATCATTAAATAAAGAATGGTCAATGAAATAAATAGCAGCTACGACACCTCAGAGTCTCCTATGTAGAACTTACATCCATAACTGACAATTTAAGGAGGGAGAAGATTGGATTTGTAATCTTTCATGAACACTGTTGTGCCGTGAAAATAGCCAGCTCGCTCTCTCTCTCCCTCTCTCTCTTCTCATAATAGATACACTCGACACCTGTTACAAAACTAAGTGAGATATTGTTGTATGCATCTTTTAGAAAGAGAAAAAAATCAAACTGGCCCTGGAGAGAATGGAAAAACAGATGAAGACATAAGTGTTATGAATAAATCCTATGATTAAATGTCCGACAGCTACTTGTGCACTCAAACAGTGAGGCACGCTGCTAAGTTCAGCGAACACAGCACAGAAGCCCGATGGCCAAATCAAAATGTAACACACATACACATACGCCGACCACCTCCTTCCCTTAATGAGCTCTGGTGGTTTGTTGTGTGAAACTGCGGAGGTGTCGTTTTAATCACTGGAGTCAGTGTGGCGTGGCATAAGTTGGCCCTTTTTAATTACCTTACTGATTGAGCACAGTCAAGGATGGGGAAGCCTGCCCACACCCTGGATGCCACCCTCTGAAAAACCAGCGCCCACGCCCCATTCTGTACTTTGTAATGAACGGGTAACATTTAAATGTCCTCTGCTGGGGATAAAGTCGAGAGATAAAGGACGTGCGCCCACACAAAAGAGACTACGAGTGTTAAAGGGACAGAGGGAGTTTTGTACATGTGTATGAGTCGTTTCATACCTATACTGTAAAACAAAATAACTAAATTGCTTGATAGTACATGAGCTATAGTGACAGTTTGCCAGATGTACAATGTGACTAAACTCTGTTTATAAAACTTTGTATTTCTCAAAAAGGACTACAGAGATTCCCCTTACACCACCATCATTATAAAGTTGATATGACAAACGTGTTATAACAGTAATATTAGAAGTAGAACATCTGGGGAATGTAATTTCAATATCGACTCCTGTTTTAGGTTTTCAGTCTCCATCAAATTTTGAGGGAGACGTCTGGCTCTTAAACATCTAAATGCTCCACAGCTAGTCCCAAACTAGTGCTTAACAACATGCAGTGCATTTATAAGGTTTTCTTACCAAATATGAAATGAGAGCATTGATTACGTCTGCATTAACAAAGGAGAAATTGAGGCAAAGAAAACTTACCCAGACAGATCAAAACTTAAGACTACTGCCGAGCTTACGCTTACTATTCTGAGCAGCGTGAGGGAGAAGGGTTATCATGACAGCTTGAGCTCCACACTGACGGAGGCAGAATGAAGGGCCACTAATTACAACATCAGTTTATTAATATTATTACAAGAAAGCATTAATCATCTCATTAACAGTTCAGAAATAGCAATGAATCATAGTATGACCAAGGCTACTGTCAGGCCCATATTTTTTTTTTTTTTTAAATGCAGACTAATTACAAGTCGCAAGAAAAGTTGGAGACAAAAGGCTTAAGGTGGCTCAAAGTAAACACGACACAATAAAGATAATTGAAATTCAATGTAGCTGGATTTAAAAGAAACCCTCGGACAGTTCATTCCCTCAGAACCATTGCCTTCTAATTAACCATGTTACTGAAGAAGCACCCCATACATTTCAGGATAAAATGAGCCGTTACCAAGAACAATGAATTCCTTCAGTTTATAGAAATGAGCATTCAGCCAAACGAGACACAAGTTTGTCCAGCTGCTTCAAAAATGCCAAAATTGAAAATATTTCTGGTTGTGTTAAACTAAAATGAATTTAGCAAATGTACGCACTACTACTCCATCATCCGTCCTTCATACAAAGAGGGCTCTTGGTAAGCTTGTCTAGGCTATTGATCAGGCTACCCTTGACCACCAGAATGTTATACAGTCTCAATCAATACCATATTACTGAACATACGTCATAAAGCAATAAATCTAGTGCATTTCTCCTTTGCCACAACTGCTTCCGTCAGCATTTGTTTGTGATTACAAATAGTGATTTTCAACATACTGTAATAAAACTCACCAGCCGGCGCAGCAGGAGTTGGTGGGGCTGAACTCGGCTCAGGCACCGCCACTGGCTTGGGGACAGGAGCAGGGGGTGCTGGCTCTACTGGGGGCTGAGGAGGAGGTGCAACTGGTTCACAAGGAGCAGTAAACTCAGGCAGGGGAGGTGCAGCAAATGGCTCAGCAAGCTGTGGGGACAAAGTGTCCTCTAAAGGATGTGGAGCTGATGGCAGGATGCCGACAGGCTCAAAAACAGGAGGGGAAGAAAGGGGTTCCGATTCAGGAAGAGGAGGAGCAATGATGGGTTCGATCTTGACAGGAGGAGGAGGTGGTATGGGTTCATGTATAGATGAAGCAGCAGTGGGTTCAATCACAAGTGGAGGAGCAATGGATTCAATTACTGGAGGAGAAGGAGCAATGGATTGATTTATGGGAGGAGGAGATGATTCGATAACAGCGGCAGGAGGAGCAAGCGGCGGGATCACTTCCAACACAGCTGGAGCAGGGATCAGGGGAATAATGGGAGCAGGAGGAGGAGTAGGGGGGACAGGGGTAGGCAAAATTACCGGCTCAGCAGCAGCAGCAGGAGTAGGAGCAGGAGGAGGAGGAGGAGGTACCAACACAGGCTCAAATGCAGGAGCAGCAACAGCATTAGCGGCAGCTGCAGGTGCTGAGGATGGAAGCACCATGTCAATAATGGTGGGTGCTGCTACCTGTTCTGTGGGAGGTTGAGGAGGAGGTGGTGGAGGTGTTGCCACAGTCTCTGTGACAGATGGAGCTGGTGGAGGAGGAGGAGCTGGAGGTGCAACAGGTTCTAAAATAGGAGGGGGAGGAGGCAGGGAGGTGATCGGGTCAAAGAGGGGAGGCACTGGCCGTAGGAGAGGAGAAGGAGTGAGGGTAGGCGCCCTGGAAGGTGGCGTGGGAGTGGGAGGAAGTTTAGGAGGAGCCTCCGGTTCCCTCATGCGGTTGATGACATTCTCAGAGAGCTGCGAAGGAGAGCGGAGGAAAATTCAGAAATAAAGAGTTCAACATAACTGAGCTGGTATATGTCACACACAAACATAAAGGACCTACCTTCCTGTAAAAAAAAAACATACCTTGATGCTTTTACATTTGTCTTTGTGCACAAACAAGACACAACAAAGATAGATCGAACTCAAACAACAACAAAGTAAGGTGACAATAGGATAGAATGAACAAAAACAGAAATACACATCTGAAACTATAATTATAATAATAATTGTAATAACTAAAATTCTTGTTCCTATGGAAATCTACACACTGTGTTTACCTGGAGTGGATACAGCTTTGTTTACATAAGCGTTACATAATCAGGATTACACCTCACTGAATGAGGCTTACCAACTGAGTAATAATAGACAGAGTCATGCCAACTTAAGTCTTAACTTAAGGAGGGGAAAGTCACTTCATTTCAGTAACCACCCACGGTTAGTTTGACAGCTCAAAGTTGAAAAAGCAACAGCCTGTCGCTGCGTTGAGCAACAGACAGCAGGAGCACGAGGCTGCTGACGTCAATGTCAACATTACAGACAGCAGGAGCACGAGGCTGCTGACGTCAATGTCAACATTGCCACATTCAAAAGTTGACTGCATCTCTCACTGTATGAACTATTAACTATATATATATATCAGTGGTTCTTAACCTGGGTTCGATCGAACCCTAGGGGTTCGGTGGAGCCTCAGCCCTGGAATTTTTTAAAGCATTTGTTACAACATATCTTTGTGAGCAATCGTTTTCGAGGATGCTGGACATAAAAACTAAGAAAAGGAACAGACTTTGCTGTGAAAATGACAT